>NW_022196914.1:61544111-61544843 GCF_008632895.1 Mastomys coucha | reverse complement strand
CTTTTGAAATATATAAGCTGTTCTGAAAACCATATTATAGTGTAAAAACATGAAATAAACAATACTACATATAGAGAGGCTGGGATAGGAGAAGCAATATTTAAGACCCTTATGTTGTACACAGCAAGACACTGTCACAAACAAACAAGCTGACAGTGTATATAGATTGTACAATGTTGGACCTATTTCTCCAATTACCAAATTAGAGAGATCATTGGATGACAATCCACAAATTTCCAATTCCTCATATTATTGGATTTCAATCGATTAGGATATGGTGGTTGTATTAATTTTCAAATTAATATATTAAGAAAAAATAATTGTCACTTCCTGTTGCTTTTGTTGTAAAAGGTGGAATTAGGTTTGTCTGGATTTGTTGAAAGATTACCTTCTTGCTTCTTCTAGGGTGTAGTTTTGCTCCTTATGTTGATGTTTTCCATCTATTATCCTTTGTAGGACTGGATTTGTGTAAAGATATTGTGTAAATTTTGTTTTGTCATGGAATATCTTGTTTTCTCCAGCTATGGTAATTGAGAGTTTTGCTGGGTATAGTAGTCTGGACTGGCATTTGTGTTCTTGTAGGGTCTGTATGATATCTGCCCAGGATCTTCTAGCTTTCATAGTCTCTGGTGAGAAGTTTGCTGTAATTCTGATAAGCCTGCCGTTATATGTTACTTGCCTTTTTTCCCTTACTGCTTTTAAAATTCTTTCCTTGTTTAGTACATTTGGTGT
>NW_022196914.1:61537808-61543286 GCF_008632895.1 Mastomys coucha | reverse complement strand
TGTTGTGGGACTGGCTGCAGAGCTTGTGCCCAAGGTCTGCTCAGAACACTAACCCAGACAAACCGGAAAGAACCCGAGTCACTGGGCTGACGGAGTTCTTCTGTGCCTGGTCAAGCTGGTCCCAGTTACTCCCAGTGTTGGGACAGATGTTTGTTCCTGCTTACCTCTGGTCCTGGGTGTGTCAGAGTGCCTGGGAGTGGAGCTTCCTCTGGGTGTTGTGGGACTGGCTGTGGAGCTTGGTCTGCTCTGAACCCCAGACCAGACAGACCAGAAGGATCCCAAGTCACTGGGCTGGCAGAGTTCCTGTGTGCCTGGTCAAGCTGGTCCCAGTTACTCCCAGTGTTGGGACAGATGTTGGTTCATGCTCACCTGTGATCCTGGGTGTGTCAAAGCACCTGGAAGTGGAGCTTCCTCTGGGTGTTGTGGGACTGGCCTCTACTTCCATTTTTATGTCATGGATGATTTTGTTCAATTCCTGTGATTCTTTAAGGGATTTTTGTGTTTCCTCTTTAAGGGCTTGTACCTCTTTACCTGTGTTCTCCTGTATTTCTTTAAGGGAGTTGTTTATGTCCTTCTTAAATTCCTCTATCACCATCATGAGATATAATTTTAGATCCAAGTCTTGCTTTTCTGGAGTTTTGGGGTATCCAGGACTTGCTGTGGTGGGAGTACTAGGTTCTGATGATGCCAAGTAGTTGTGGTTTCTGTTGGTAATATTCCTGCGTTTGCCTTTCACCATCTGTTGATCTCTGGTGTTAGATGTTCTTACTGTCTTTGACTTGGGCTTGTTCCTCCTGTGGGTCTGCAAGCCTGTGTCAGCACTTCTAGGAGATCAGCTCTCCTCTGGTAAGACCCATGTGCAGATGGCTGTAGATTAGCTGTCCATCCTGTGTCCTGGGGTCAGAGCACTCCATGGAGACAAGCTCTCTGCTTGTAGGAAAGGTGCACAGAGGGCTGTGGATCTGCCTTCCCTCATAGCTGTAGACAGAGGTAGAAAGGATCTTGTCCCAGCTGCCCTGAATTTTCTGCAGCCTGTGCCTCCGGTCTGGTCTCACAGTTTGTAGTCCAACTTCCAACAATGGTCAGCAGCAGCTGTGGATGGAAGTCCAAGGATCTAGCAGTTGCTCAGTCCCACAAGGCAAGCAGGTGAAGAGGAGAGAGCTTTAATTTCTTTCTTTATTTCTTCCCTGATCCAGAGATCATTGAGTAGAGAGTTGTTCAATTTCCTTGAGTTTGTAGGCTTTCTGGTGTTTCTGGTATTGTTGAAGTCCAGCTTTGATCCATGGTGCTCTGATAAAATAAAACACATTATTTCAATTGTCTTACATCTGTTGAGGTTTGTGTTGTGACTAAATATATGTCCAATTTTGGAGAAGTATCCATGAGATATTAAAAAGAAGGAATATTCTTTTGTGTTTGGGTGAAATATTCTCTAGATGTCCATTAGGTCCATTTGGTTCATAATGTCTATTAGTTTTGTTATTTCTGTTGAGTTTTTGTCTGGATGAACTGTCAATTAGTGAGAGTGGGGTGTTGAAGTCTCCCACTATTAATGTGTGGGGTTTGATGTGCAATTTTCACTTTAGCAATGTTTCTTTTACAAAAGTGGATGTCCCTGTATTTAGGGCATAGATGTTCAGAATTCAAAAATCTTGGTAGATTTTTCCTTTGATGAATATGAAGTGCCCTTCCCTGTCTCTTTTAATAATTTTGGTTGAAATCTATTTTATTAGATATTAGAATGGCTATTCCAGCTCCCTTCTTGGGTCCATTTGCTCAAAAAAAAAAAAACTTTTTTCCAGCCTCTTAATCTGAGGTAATTTATGTCTATCTTTATTGCTGAGGTGTGTTTCTTATATGCAGTAGAATGATGGATCTTGTTTTCACATCCATTCGGTTAGCCTGTTTCTTTTTATTGGGAATTGAGTCCATTGATGTTGACAGATATTAATGACCAATGATTGTTATTCCCTGTTATTTTGATGTTGGTGGTATGAGAGGTGGGGAGAGAAAGAGAAAGAGAGAGACAGACAGAAAGAAAGACAAACAGACAGATAGACAGACAGACAGAGACAGAGAGAAAGCTTCCCTTGTTTGTGCTGGTATGGAATTAGTTGTTTCCTGTGTTTTCTTGAATGTGGTTATCCTCCTGAACAAGGTAACTTTTTTTTTTGCCTAGATTTTTTTTTATTGGATATTTTCTTTATTTACATTTCATTTGTTTTCCCCTTTCCAGGTCTTCCCTTCAGAAAACCCTATCCCATTCCCCTTCCCCTGCCTTTATGAGGCTGCTCCCCCATCCACCTACCCACTCCCATCTTCTCACCCTACACTGGAGCATTGAACACCCTCAAACACAAAGGCCCCTCCTCCCACTAATGTCTAGCAAGGCCATCCTCTGCCACATATTTGGCCAGAGCTATGGGTATATCCATGTGTATTCTTTGGTTGGTGGTCCAGTCCCCAGGAGCTCCAGGGATCTGGCCTGTTGACACTGTTGCTCCCTCCATTGGGCTGCAAACCCCCTCAGCTCCTTCAGTCCCTTCTCCAACTCCTCCATTAGGGACCCCAAGCTCAGTCCAATGGTTGAGTGCAAGCATCCACGTCTGTATTTGTCAGGCTCTGACAGAGCCTCTCAGGAGACAGCCATATCAGGCTCCAGTCAACAAATACTTTCCAGCATCCACAATAGCGTCCAGGTTTGGCAACTGTATATGGGATGTATCCCCAGGTGGGGCAGTCTCTGGATGGCCTTTCCTTCAGTCTCTGCTCCATACTTTGCCTCCATAATTCTTCCTGTGAGTATTTTGTTCACCCTTCTAAGAAGCACTGAAGAATCCACACATTGGTCTTTCTTTTTCTTAGGCTTCATATGGTCTGAATCTTGGATATTCCAAACTTTTGGGCTAATATCCACTTATCAATGAATACATACCTTGTGTGTTGGTTTTTGTTTCAATTTTTTTATTAAACTAATTAAATTTATTTTAAAATATACAACTCAGTATTGACCATTTTTAAGACATCAAAATAATTTATAATAGTTAAATGCCTCTTAAATATATATGATGTCTTCTGAAGCTAAAAGTAATATTCACTCAACCAGTTTTAAAAATCTA
Organism: Mastomys coucha; assembly: GCF_008632895.1. Lineage (NCBI taxonomy): Eukaryota > Metazoa > Chordata > Mammalia > Rodentia > Muridae > Mastomys > Mastomys coucha. The sequence continues at coordinate 61,540,167 of NW_022196914.1, read as the reverse complement.
TTTGGAACATTAAACATGATAGAAGTAGAAAAAAATCTCTTATGAAGTCCTCTATGAAAAGAAATTGTGACAGGTTCCTGATTAGACAGAAATGGTTCCATCTCCAAGGGAGAATAAGCAGTGTAACTGTGGCTTCATAGACTGTATTGGGTAGTGTTCCTTCTGTTTCTATTTTGTGGAATAGTTTGAAGAGTATTGGTATTAGATTTTCTTTGAAGGTCTAATATATTCTGCACTAAACCCATCTGGTCCTGGGATTTTTTTTTTTTTTTTTTTTTTTTTTTTTTTTTGGTTGGGAGACTCTTAATGACTGCTTCTATTTTTTTAGGGGTTATGGGACTGTTTAGATCACTTATCTGATCCTGATTTAAATTTGGTATTTGTCTAAAAAATTGTCCATTTCATCCAGATTTTCCAGTTTTGATGAATATAGCCTTTTGTAGTAGGATCTGATGATTTTTTTTTAAATTTCCTCAGTCTCTGTTGTTATGGCTCCCTTTTCATTTCTGGGCCAAGCATATTCAAATTATGACAGGCAGCATGCAAGCAGACATGGTGCTACAGAAGGAGCTGAGAGTTCTATATCTGGATCTGCAGGCAGCAGGAAGAAACAGTAAGCCAGTAGGCTCAGCTTGAGCTTCAGAGACCTCAGAGTGACATGCTTTCCTCAAATCCAGCAAGGCCATACCTCCTAAAAGTGCCACTCTCAATGAGCCTATGAAAACATTTTTATTCAAGCCATCAGACTTGATATGGTTGGTACTTGAGATTCAGGATGGAATATATATAGACTGTGATTATTTGAGTTTGGTTCATAGAGAAAGGAGACTTGACCTGTCCTGAGGACTCTTTGCTCTCAAGAGGCTGTTTATACAGAATGCTTTTCTTCTCCTCTTTCCATTGTCCCATTGTGATGGCACCTTGAATGGTACTAAGAATCAGATGTTTGTGCTATCTATTCATAAATAAGCCCTCTTGGATTCATCACATGGGTCATCTGATTCCAGTTGGAATGTGAGCCAATACAGCCCATAATAAATTTTACTTTTAATGGGAACCTCTATAGATTTTAATTATTTTTTCCAGCAAGTTATACAATGTTGCTGCTCCTTTTGCCAAAGATGAACTTGGTATCTGACCAGAGTAGTGAGAGTTAAATTTCTAGATCCTGAACATTTTGGTTAAAGCCCCTTGACTTGGTGTGGTTCTTTGTTGGCCTCCATAGATTAATGTGTTTGAATGTTTACAGCAGTAAAAGCCTAACCAAGACACAGCCACACTTCCAGTCATGCTGATAATAGGCTAAACCTCTGAACTGTAAGCCAGACTCAATTAAATGCTTTCCTTTATAAGAGTTGTGTGGTCATGGTGTCTTACCACAAAAAAAAAAAAAAAAAAAAAAAAAAAAAAAAAACCTTATTAAAACACCATGTATCTACCACACACATGTATGAACTCACAGTTCTTTCAGCATACATCAAACTCTATGAAGGCAGAGAACACATCTCTTCCCTCTAGCAATACAATGATAACACCAGTGGTTTTAAACCATTCAATTTTCCAACACAGTAATGAAACCAGGGAAATTCACAGGTAAGGCACTCCCCAAGGCTGTTCCTTGGGTTATAATACTGCCCACCACACTCCTGTATATCTTCTCTACTCAAGTAAACATAGCAAAATGAAGATTAGTGTGGCCAGATTATTTTACAAATAATCTTGAATCCTCTCTGGTATTTTAATGTACATTGTATGACAACCTTGTATTCTGTCACTATTGGCCTGTATCTGGCAACATATCACACAGCTGCAGAATATTCATATGGGCACATGTATATAGTGTGCTGATGAGGAAGAAGGATTCCAGAGTGAGTAGGTGGTGTTGAAGAAATGTACAGTCTCTAGCACTGCAAACACAGGTATACAGATGTGGAAGCAGCTTAAACCCTTGTGTGCTCTTTCTGAATTTCTGAAACACTCCACATATGTAGTCTCAGAAAAATGTGGTCACATGTCTTATACACTAGCTAGAGAAACCCTTAATTTTATAGATAAGTAAATTGAGATAAATGATCTTCCCCATGATGACAAAAAAGTATTAACCAAGTTAGTACTGTAACCCAGAACTAAATCAAAGACATTCAATGAGAAACCACAAAAACAAATTTATTTTCTTACTTGGAATTAACTAATTCTTTTTTTTTTTTTTTCACCAAGAGCAACTCTTTTCTGACTATCACTTTGTACCAGGTATGGCACTGTTTTAGGTAATGGGAATACATGATAAACATGATCTAGGTGAGAGTATTATTCTTCATAGATCATAGAAAACCCTCTAGTAGAGGCTTTGAGCAGAGAG
>NW_022196914.1:61527808-61532808 GCF_008632895.1 Mastomys coucha | reverse complement strand
GCTTTTAGATATAGCAAGTAAAAGTACAGGACATCTAGTTAAATTTGAATTTCAGATTAGCATCAAATAAAATTTCACTGTATGTCCCAGGCAATATTTGTTAACTATAATTTGTTGCCTTAGCAGGACCTAATACTAGGAAAGAAACTACCTCCCACCAAAGAGCACAGTTCTGTTTGACATTTTTACTCCTTGCTCCGAAAGAAGGCTTTCATTATTGATCACTTTCATTGATCTAGTCCAGTAGTTTTCAAGTACACACACAGAGAGACACACACACAGAGAGAGACACACACAACACACATACACACACAAAGAAAAAGCTCTTAAAACAACAAAATTTGATGTTGAATACTAATATTGTATTGATATATTTTTTTCTCAGAAAATAGCAAATCTCGTCAGATGGAGAAGATAACCGTGGCAGCTAGGAGGAGAAGGGGATGCTGTGTTTCTGGCCACTGAATCCCTACTGTCCTTGTCTCAGAACAAAGGACTTCTAAATGACAAACATGAAATATTAATATTATATTTATATGATATGATATGATATAATGTAACAAAGCCTTGTCTAACTCCAGAATGTCCACATAATCTTCTGATCACAACAGCCTTTCTTCTCACTACACACACTTTCATTCAACTCCCAGTAGAGAAAGGCTGGAGCTGGGTGTGGTGGTGTACACCTTTAATCCCAGCACTTGGAGGCAGAGATGAAAAGATTTATACATTTGAGGACAGCTTGATCTACATAGCAAGTTCCAGCACAGCCAAGACTATATTGAAAGACCCTGCCTCAAAAAACAAACAAACAAAAATGATGTAATTCTATAATAATTTAAAACATTAAATTTTGAAAAGAACGACTGGAAGTCTATTGATTTGATTCTTCTTTAGCAAAAAGATTTCATCAAAATGCCAATATCATTTTTCAAGGAATATAATTTTTTACTCTTAAAAATTTATATGGAAATACAGAAGAGTCCAGATAACCAAAGCGATCCTGAGCAAAAAATACTGCTGGAGATATCACTATTTCTGATTTTGAGTTACACTACAGAGCCATGGTAATAAAGAAATGTGGGATGGAATAGAGAACTATAAGCCCATATAACTATAGCTTCCTGCTTTTTTATAATGATGCTTAAAGTACACATTGGAGAAAGACAGTATCCTCCACAAGCAGAGCTGGAAAAAAAAACACGTAGAAGAGGAACGAGAGCTGCATCTCTACCTGACCAAAACTCAAATCCACATGAATCAAAGACCTAAATGTAAGATCTGACCTTCTGAAATTGCTAGAGGACAGACAAACAAAAAATATTACAATGTACAGGCGTACATAAGGACTTTCTGAATAGGACCCAGTCAGTATGTAAATGAGGCCAGTAATTGACAAATGGGGCCTTGTGAAATTTAAAAACTACTGTACCACAAAGTAAACTATTAAGTGGGTAAAGAAACAGCCTATAGAATTGGAGAAAACCTTTGCCATCTGAAAGAGGATTAACAACCATAATAACCATACACAAAAAAAAAAAATCTAAACAAGAAAACAACCCAGTCAAATAAAAAAAAAAAATGAGCTAAGGAATCAAACAATTCTCAAAAGAAGAAATACATGGCCAAATTTAAAGTGTTCAACCTCATTATCCATCAGAGAAATGCTTATTAAGACTGCCTTGAGATTCCAGCTCACTCCAATCACAATGGTTTTTTAAACTATAAACCAAATGACAACAAGTGCTGGTCAGGGTGTGGAGAGAGCAGATATGGCATAGAGACTGGTATAGCCACTATGGGCATTAGTTTCTTTAAAACTAAGAGTTGAATAATCACATGACCAGCTAGACTGCCCCTGGCTGTATACCCAAAGGATTGTGTATCCTACTGTCCCCAGCCATATACCCAAAGGGCTATGTATTCTACCTACTACAGAGATATTTGTTCACTCATCTTTATTGTGGCTCTTCACAGTAGCAAAAAACAGAATCAGCACAGATGTCCATCAACTGATAAAAGGGTAATGAAATGTGGTTATAAATATATAATGGGATTTTATTCCACACTAAAAAAAAATGAAGTTATAAAACTTTCAGGAAAAAATGTATGGAACTGGAAGATATTATATTAAGTTAGGTAACCTAGGCTCAGAAAGATAAAACACCATATGTTTTCTCTCATATGTAAATTCCAGCTTCAAATTTTACTCTATGTATTTATGTGTGAATGGGTGTCTAGGAAACTACAGATGGGGCCATCAGAGAGGGGAAGGAGGCTTTGAGATGCAGAATTAAATGCATGAGATATGAAAAGGGAAGGCTGAACAGAAAGATTAGAGAAAGTGGACAGAGTGAAAGAGGCATGTAAGTAAGGGGTAAACCAACACTATGTCTGAAAAACACTAAAGGAAAGTTAATTCATATAAAGGGCTGGGGAGGCAGTTCTGTGAGTAAAGTGTCGGCCATGGAAACATGTGAACATGAAAAGTTGGGATTCCTAACAGCCATGTAAAAGCCAGGCATGATGATGCATGCCTACAACGTATATCACTTATGTCGGGCATGAATCCTGGGAGCTTACTGGTCAACCAGTCCAGCTAATGGCAAGCTCTGGGTTCAGTGAAAGGCCTTGTCTCAAAAGAATAAAAGCAACAAAGGCAGATACCTGAAATCAATTTTTGGCCTTCACATGTGTACTGATAGGCTAATGTACCCATGCATACATATGCCATGTATAAGTGCGTGCATGCACGCATGCACACGCATACACACACACACACAATTTTAAAAGTAGGTACACTGTGAGAGTGGACAAATCTTCTCTCAGAAACAATGTTATTAAATAAAAACCCCAGTTGACAGGCATAGGCTCTTACCCTACATTTGTTGGTCAGGAAGGTCCCTGGCACTCCCAAATAAAATACTAGCAATTGGTACTGCTGCTGGTTGCCTACCAGAACAAAATGGTAAGATCCTATTGCTAAAGACACCAAACACTTTAGCTGCAGGGTACATAGAAATTAAGCTGAAACTGGGTTAGTGGCCTCCTCCCTGCAGGATAGCCTCATAGAACCAAAAGTTGCCATTAGGATGTGGAGGGAGAATAGTCCTCAATACTCTCACCCAGCTGTGGACAGCACTACTGACAAGCTAGGCAAGATGCTCCTATCAGTGCCATAGTGATAAGTATGTTACAATGGTAACTAACTGACTGAATGGAATGCTGACTGAATGAGGTCCACTCTATAGGAGGCGATCTTCATCTGGTACTGTAAAAGTTACCAACCACCATGGCTGGGACCCTGGTGGAAGGAGACATAGCTATTATTTTGCTAAGTAGATATGATGTGTCCTTCAAATTGCCATCTTAACATCTATGTGTATACCCATAGATTATTGTTGCTATAAGCTTTAATCAGAGAAGCCTCTTTCTGCTCGGCAATGGTAACTGTAGAGCCTCATAACTGGATGGTGTGATAGGAATAAGTGACAGCCCAAATGCTCACCTATAAACTGGATGCATCTATTTCTACTCCAGGGCTCCAGGATCATCACAGACAAAGAAGAAAGAATGTAAGAGCCAGAGGAAGGAGCAGAGAGTGGAACATGATGTAGAACTGTGACAGCTGAATATGACACAGCAGTTATACTCTTGAACTGGGGTCATCTGCACAATATCGGGCATCTCTGACATCCTGTCATAAAGTAGGATTTACATGCAGCTAATGGAAGCTGAGAAACGGGAAACAGCTTCTTCAATAGTGCGGCCACCGGCAAGGTTGTGCGCTGCTATGAACGATCCCTCACACGTGCTCCTGTAAGTAACCCCAAGCTAACTAACTGGGTCATGTTAAAATAAAAAACAATCATTTAGATTTTCGTTTTTCTTTTGTTGTTTGGTTTCATTTTCTTTTAGATAGGAGAGGAGAAAAACATGAAGCTGGGTGGATAGAGAGATGGGTAGGAGTTGGGAAGAGTTGGAAGAGAGGAAAAAAGATAATCAAAATACAACACATGAAAAATTTTAAATCAGCACACACACACAAAGGGATAAAAGAATGACAAACACAAATTAGAAGAGGAAAATAACAGCAGGAGTAGGAGGAAGAGGAGGGGGAGAATACAGAAGTAAATGTGTTTAAAGTATATGATATATCTGAAAACATTCTGAAACCCATTTTCCCACAATTAACACACACTAATAAAAATCACATGAAAAAGACAAAGTGAGAGGAGTGACTTCCTGGAGGGAAGAGAGAAAAACAGGATGAGGGAGAAATGAATATTGTCAAAGTATAATACATACATGAACACACACACATATATATACATGTATGAAAGTGTCCCAATAAGGTCCATTACTTGTATAATTCATATGTGCTAAAAATAGTTTATTATTACACAGGACATAAACATGCTTCAAGTCCATATTTTAAAATATATTTTTAACCATAAACAATCTGTCACTTTAGCATGCTATTTTTTAGTTTGTCTGTGTCTCTGTGACACCCAATAAGTAGCTAAAGGCAGACACTAAGCCACCTCTAACAGTTCCTCTAAGCCAGAACACTTGCCCATGAATGGAAATGAACTTCTAGGGGCTTTAGCTAATTCTCCAGTTACCACCCAGATATTTAGTATCACACAGACATAGCCAGCATCCTTCCCACTCCCGTGCTTTCTCGCTGGGGTGCAGAGATGCTCTCACCACAGAGGACAAGAGCAACTTGCTATGACAACCCACAGTGGTAGTGAGCATCTCCTGCAGCCATCTTTGCATTTGCTCTGTGTGGAATGTCCTTGAACACACTTTACAGGTTACTTCAAATCCTTGTCATTCTCCTTCATCACAGGATATCTCTTTACATGCTCCACCACAGCTCCTGTCTAGGCATAATCATTTATCTTCATTTTATTCAAACTCTCTCTCCACTAAAGACTTTTGATTTCATAAAAGCTACCACAGACTCATTCCCAGAGTATAGAGGACAACCTCTA
>NW_022196914.1:61525237-61527798 GCF_008632895.1 Mastomys coucha | reverse complement strand
CAACTCTAAGAACAATGTCGAGACAGGCTAGCTTTCACCTGTAAGCATATGTCTATCAAGTTTGCTTTTTATAAGCTATTTCTAGGGCTAGAGAGATAAGTTGGTTGGTAAAATTCTTGCCTTCAAAACACCCCAAATAGTCACAACAATGTGAAGAGGGAAGACCAATGCTGGCGGAATTTTAAAAATTAGTCTCAAATTGTAACGACAGAGTCATAGTAACAAAAACTGCATGGCACTGGCGCAAAAGCAGGCCATGGCCAATGGAACAGAATAGAGGAGCAACAGGAAACCTCACAGCTACAGCTACCTGATTTTCCACAAAGGTGGTAGAAACACACTTTGGAGAAAAGCCAGTCTTCTTGACAAGTAGTTTTGGGAGCCTGGATAAGCACATGCAGAAGAATGGAGCTCAACACACAGCTCTCACTCTGCACAAACAGCAATTAAAAGTAGATCCAGACGTTACTGTAAGAAATCCTACGCCACTAGATTAAAACGGCTCAAGAAACAGATGTAGGCAAAGACATTCTGAGACGCTCAGGAATTACAACTGATGAACAAGACTGCACAAAGCTAAAAACTTTCTACTGGCCAAGGAAACAATCAGGCAACAGACTGAGGGGCAATCTTTGCCAACTATATCTGACAAGGGATTAATATCAGCAATCAGTGAAGAACTCTAAGCATTAAATACTGTCTTAGTCAGGGTTTCTATTCCTGCACAAACATCATGACCATGAAGCAAGTTGGGGAGGAAAGGGTTTATTCAGTTTACTTCCACATTGCTGTTTATCACAAAGGAAGTCAGGACTGGAACTCAAGCAGGTCAGAAAGCAGGAGCTGATGCAGAGGCCATAGAGGGATGTTCCTTACTGGCTTGCTTCTCCTGGCTTGCTCAACATGCTCTCTTATAGAACCCAAGACTTCCAGCCCAGGGATGGCACCACCCACAAAGGGCCCTACCCCACTTGATCACTAATTGAGAAAATGTCCTACAGCTGGATCTCATGGAGGCACTTCCCCAACTGAAGCTCCCTTCTCTGTGATAACTCCAGCCTGTGTCAAGTTGGCACACAAAACCAGCCAGTACAAATACCAAGGAATCTAAATAGTAAGTCAGCTTATAAATTGGATAGACTGTCTCAAAGAAAGAAATACCAGTACTCAATGATTTTTTTTTAATGTTCAACATTACCTAGTAGGAAAATGGAAACTGAATCATCTTTAACATTCTGTCTCCAGAAGATGAACAACAAATGCAGATGAGAATGTGAGAAAAGAGATGCCCTTAGACACTGCTATGAGGATGTAAAGTGGCAGTCGGTATGGAAACTAGTATGGAAGTTCCTTTAAAAAAAAAATTCCACCTACCACATGAACCTGGGTGTGTACCAAGAGAAATCTAAGTTAGCCTACATAGAGATACATGCACACTCACAAATCCAAATCAGGCATCATGTCATGTACCTATAATCCCAAGACTTGGGAGTGTAAGACATAGGAATGCTGTGAATTCAAGTCCAGCCTTCAGTGTACTGTGAGTACCAGTTCAACCAGAGCTACATAGCAAGACCCTGTCTCAGTGAAATAAAAGAAAAAAAAAAAACTATGAAAACAGTCTGTGTGTGCATTGACTGACAAATGGATAAGGAAAATTCCAGACACACATTGGAATTTTATTCTATGGTAACAAACAATGAAATTATGACATTGGTAGAAAAATGGATGAAACTGGATATTATTGAGTTAAGCAATTACTAAACCATATAAGCCAGACTCAGAAAACACATATCATATTTTTTCTGAAATATAAAATCTAGATTTATAAATAACAAAAAGCCATATAACAAGTAAGTAGGAAAGGGCCTATGAGAAGAGAGAAAGATCTAAAGGGGTGGAGGTGGTGCCATGGAATGCATGATACAAAAGCAGGAGGGGAGACCAGCAAGACACAGAAGAGGGGTGGGGAAGAGCAATGGCAGGGGCAAAGTTGAATATTGATAGGTATCAAATGTATATATGTCATAATAAACCCATTTAATTGTATACTAGTCAAAAATTAACTAGAGTAAAATTTACCATAGAGATAATATCTCCCTAATAGAATAAGTAATAGGATGTTCATAACCCTTGATTCAATTCCCTGCTCAAATAAATAAATAAAGGTACAGTCTAGTAAAACTAGTAAGTGAGTTATTGAGGTCACAGGAGTTAAGATAAACATGTGGAAATCAATTGCATTTGTATATAGTGGGAACCAAAAATTTCACAAGTTTCAAAAAAAAAAGTATTATTTGCAATGGCATTTAAAAGGTGAAGTATTTAGAGATAATCCTGACCAAAAAGTATATAGGGTCTACATGGAAGCTGATAAAACATTGCCAGGACCAGTTTCTGAAAACCATATTCATGAGCTAGAAGACCAGTAACACTAGGATGCTAATGCCTTCCAAATTGATCCACAGAGTCAATGCAATGCAAGTAAGTCAAATCCTAGTAATTAGCAAACTGATGTCAAAATGTGTAAAAACATTAGGAACAGAATAACCAAGACAATT
>NW_022196914.1:61524602-61525227 GCF_008632895.1 Mastomys coucha | reverse complement strand
AATGCTAACAACCCCTAATCTAAAGATTTATAAAGGCACAACAATCAGGATTCTATGAGTATCAAGACAGACAAGTAGATCAATGAAGCATAATAAAGAAACCAGGAATGAACTCATAAACATATGGAATGTTTTTGCAAATGTGTGGAAGCAAGCTTGTGAAGAAAAGATAGCCTTTTCAATAAACAACTTGGGAACTAATCAATAACCATAAACCAGGAGGAAGAGGAGGAGAGAGAAAAAGGAAATCCCCTAATGCATGTGTCATACTTGGGGCAAAAGTCGAGGTTTTCTCGAGCTTAAAACTACATGAAATTAAACTCAAACCATTAACTTTTCAAGAAAAAAGCATGATAAAGTCTCCGTGATCTTGGAATATGTCAAGATTTCTTAGCTATGACACCAAAAGTATAATCCATAAAAAGAAATAATAGCTTAGACTTTATCAAAGTTTAAATATCAACTCCAAAAGGCTCTGCTAATTGAAAGGAAAAACATAGACTGGAAAATACATTTTTAAATCTGTTAAAGGACTTGTGTGTAGAGTACATAAAGACCTGTTGTAGGAAGCCATTTCATAAGCACATCGCCATTAAAAGATGGCATTTGGCTTGCCGTTAGTATC
>NW_022196914.1:61451752-61516580 GCF_008632895.1 Mastomys coucha | reverse complement strand
GTTTGTACTGCAGAAGGATCCGTGTGTGCCGCGTCTTTCCTGCCGGCGGGAGATAGCGCGGGACAACCTGTTAAAATCATTTATTAGAGAGAGCATAGTAGCTCAGTTATCAGTTGTCTAAGAGTGTGCACAGATACCTCACCAAAGATATATTGGCATCAAATAAGCACGTATTCAACCTCGCTGATCATCAGAAAAATAAAGACATAGTACTCCTGTGCTCCTATTTACATAGTGAAAAAGTCTGTGCAGATCAAGTGTTAATGAGAAATTCACACAAAGCCAACACTTGTGCACTTCGAATGGAAATGTAAAGAATAACAATAATTTGGGAAAACAGGTTGGCAATTTCTTAGCTAGCTAAACATTCGTCTACCACATAATCTATCTCTTCACTTCCAGAGTACTTACCCAGCAGAACCATGAGTTTACACACAGATTTATTATGATGGCCAAGAAACTGGACACAACTCAAACATCTATCAGTGGGTGAATAAGCACTCGGTGGGAATTTCAAAATAAATATTCTGAATAAAAGGAGCCAGAATCTCCCTTGTAGAAGAAATAATGTCAGTGTGTAGACTGCAGTCCTGGTAGATACATTTACAAAACAACTCCCACACCTAAGGCTCACAGAACACTGAAGAGGGAATGGGAAGATCGTAAGAGCAAGATCAGGGAGTCTGCTATGAGATTGTGTTTTCTAGCAATGTCAGAAGCAATGCCCATAAAAATCTCCCCAACATGGCTGCCTAAACATGAGCTGAACAAGGACAACAATAATAGACACCCTAAAATGAACAAAAGAAGATCCATGAGACCTCAACCCTACACAAAGAACTACCAGTAACTAAAGATGCTAAGGGTATGAAAAATAGTCTTCCCCAGAGAAAAACACACCAACTGGTTATCCAATACCAAATGGTCAACCCTGGAAATATAAGCATACAAGTAACATTTTACAGACTGAGTAGGATATATTTAGGAATATATATATATGAATATACATATATGCATGTAAAAACAACTAATGAGAAAAGAAGACGTGATTCTTGAGAGCAGGGGGTATTGGATGGACTTTGAGAGGGGAAAAGAAAGATAGAAATTACATAATTCTTATCTCAAAAATTAAAAGGAAAATAGTATCTGCTATATGATTTAATTTATACAGAACTCTAGGGAATACTAACCTGTAAGTAGAGAAAGCACGGCAATGTTGGTCTAGGGACAAGGGCTTCCTCCCATCTTTTTACTTCCCTCAAGTCACTCTCTGTCTTGATTGTTGTGATTTCATGGGTGTACATTTATCAAAACTATACACGTTAAATATGTTCACTGCCTTAGACTTGAACAAAACTGTTCAAATGAAACTGAAAACTCCAACAGAAATATATAGGAATGAGAATTAATCATATCTGGTCGAATCTCTGCACAGTGTCATATGTGAACAACTGTTTGACAGCGAAGAATTAGATGACAACAGTTTCAATCTTTAGGCTGTTTGAAAAGCATCCAACAAAACCCAGCTTAAAACCTACAGTAAACACCCTCAAATTCACCATCATTTTTCCTTCACAGGTGCTAGGAGTCATCTCAAATATCTCTTCCTTCTCTTTCTAAACTCTCCAAGCCCCCTTCTTCCTCATTGCTGTCCAAGAGGCTGTCTAACTCCTACATGCCCTGTTTCATCCCACCTAGGACCTGAGATTCTTCTCATCTCCAAACCCTCTTCCAGCTCAGTATCTTTCCATTCATTACCTTAAGCAGTGTAACTTAAACCCCAAAAGCCAAAAAGCAAAGAAAACCTCTCTAGGAGGCAGAAGCAGTAGGCGTGGAGATCATCCGTGCAGTAATAATTGTTTAATTCATGCAATGGGATGATGGTGGAGAATTTTTTTTTTTTTACCTTTTTTAAGCATGTATTTATTTAGTGGGGACAGGAGCACAGTGCACTTGTGAAAGTCAGAGAACAACCAGCCAGAACTGGTTCTCTTCTTCCACTAAATAGATCCCAGAGATTGAATTTACGTCATCGGGCTTGGCAGCAAGCACCTACCAGTCCAGAAACAAATATCTTATTTTACAAAGGGAAGTTGTCTCCTCAACTCAGCTCCCTCCTCCTTCATCCTCGCTGGTCCTCCATTCAGCCTCTCACTGGCATCTCTATTCCTACCATAACCATCTTCCTACTTCACCCTCTACTCAGCCTTTCTGCATCCTCCCTCTGCCTTCCTGCTGACCCTCTCTCAAGCCACTAGAAAAGGTCAATTTCATCCCTTGAGACCATTCTTTCTTGCACACAGCTTTTCAGCTTGTAGGTGAAATTCGTTACCAGTTTAAGACCTCTATTCAGTGCGCATGCATTTTTCTACTTAATAGAACTGTTCTCTCTGCCTGCAAAACTGCTCTGCAGAGACTGGAAAGTTCTAAAGGTGCCAGGGTCCTGCTGCTCAACCTCATCACCCAGGGTTGTCATCCTGGTGGCCACAGAACTGGCTCCCTGGTGATTCACAAACCAGAATCTTTCACAGCTCTTACCATCCCTCCCTTCCCCCACCCCACGCCAACCACCCTGGACCTGTTTCACATCCCACCAGCATTAAATCATTGGCAGTCACCAGCCTTGCTTTCCCAGCACACTGCCACTCTCTCCCATACCCAGCTGTGTGCTACCCTCTGCCTGTGACAGAGCTCAGTGCATCTTTCTATGAAGGTCCAGAAAACAATTATTTCAGCCTTCCTGTGGTCTCCACTCCAACTGCTGAATTCCACCACTATGGTACAAATGTCGAGTAAATAGGTATGGCCTGCCGTGTTCTGATAAATCTTCCTTCCCAGAAACAGGTCACAAGCTGCCATCAGCAGTTGCCAAACCTGCTCCTCAGCCTCCAGGATCGGGCTCCCCTTCTTTCCTGAAAGACTCGGCCATTTCTCTTCCAGTAGGTGCTCTCTCCCATCTCTAAACATAGGCACCATACCGTTTCTTTGCATTTCCTTTCTATAAATATCAATAGGCTTTTCAGAAGTGGAGCTAAGCTTCTCCCAAAAGTCTCATGCCTCCTCCTACAAGGAGGAAGCTAACACTGGCTGCCTTCCACTGCCTTTACTCCTCCCGAGAAACATGAAGCAGCTTGGAGCAGGCTAGCCCATTCCCACCCATTACACCAAACTGCCTACAGAGAATATATGAATTCCCATTCACTCATGCCAACTGGGCCACACTGCCAGCCCTGGGGAAAGTCTGCCTGCCTACTGCCTAGCTCCTCCCACAGTCCTCCCTGTCAGCCTATTCAGAAGGTTGCTCGACTACTTTGCGTACCTCATTTTGCCTCCATTCAGTGATTCTGAGTGGACATCTGGAGAGTGCTTCCAGTTGTGAACAGATCCTGAAGTGCAGGTCTTTTTTCCACCATACAGAAATGGCACACTTTCCATTGGGCCCTACCTCTGTGGACAGCCCAATGTTCTTACTAATTGCCAACTGCATGGGTTAGCAGTGATTTCTAAGTTGAAAACGTCGGTTGAGTTTACTGAAGTTTTCAATCTCTTCCAAATAAACCATCACTTTTGGAAATCTTACAGAACTTTTGCTAAGCAGGATCTTGGGGCAACATTTCAGTCAGTTTTAGCAAAGAGAGACTGAATAGTGTGTGGGTGAATTCAACTGGTCATTTTTAACTACTCAATTCACAAACATCCTGCTCCCATTGGAAAGGGACTCTGTGACAGCAAAAACCTGAACATTCAGTCAAACATGGTAGCATACATCACCAGGCCAGGCCAGCTTAAAGTACTTAATAAAACCATGTCTCAGAACTGCTTAGGGCTCTTTGTGGAAGAGGGGGACAAATGACTGCAGGGAGTACCAGTAGTAGACACCTTCAAAGAGATGGCATTCTCCAGAAACAGACGAGGCAGCTGCACACATGGTCTCACAGAGACTGATGGTACGCACAAGGCTTATATAAGCTCAAGTCAGACAAAATCCCAAGGAGGAGGAAGAGTAGGCCCAAAGTCCCCTCCCCTAATCCATTGCAATTGGTAGCTGCTGAGAGGGGGAAAATCAGTTTTCTCCAGTGGAGTAACCACATTCCACAGCAGACCCCATGGTCAGGAGTAGTTGGTCAGCACAAATTGGATTTCTGTGTGTGTGTGTGTGTGTGTGTGTGTGTGTGTGTGTGTGTGTGGTGTTTGAACTTTAGTTTCTTTTTTAAAAGAAATAACATGAAGTTGGATGGATATGGAGGTAGGGAAGATGTGAGAGGAGGAAGTGAGAATGTAATTAAAATATATTGTGTGAAATTCTCAAAGAATAAATAAAAACTTAAAAAATAAAAAAATAATTGAACAATCAAATACATTTTAAATGACCCAGAAGTTTTGGTTTCGAGGGGAAACCAAGAGAAAGTAGAAAAGTCCATCAACTGCCATGGGCAAGAGAGTTCGGGTCAGCTTTGCTTAAGAGCTCCCAGGGTCTCAACCACCAACCAAAGACTGCACATGGAGGGGTCTGATTGTTCAGGCAGCATGTGTATAGTAGAGGATTGCAAATTCAATCATCAATAGGAGGAGAGGAGCTCAGCCCTGTGTAAGTTCTGTGCCCCAGGGTAGGGGAATGCCAGGGCCAGAAAGTGGGAGAGGGCGGGGTGGCAGGCATGGGGAAGTGGGAGGCAACAGGGGTTTGTTTTGGTTGTTTTTGTTTGTTTCTTTGTTTTTTGGAGGGGAAACTGGGAATGGAGAAATTTACATGTAAAGAAAGAAAATATCTAAAAAAAAAAAAAAAGAATGGACCCACACATCACCAGGAAGAACAACAAGGGTGAGTCTTGAAACAATGTTAACAAAAGGAGCCACTTACAAAGGATAGCAGATTCTCAGGTTTCGCTGGGTTATCACATTTGCCCCACATAAAAGGGGCATAGCATACTGTATGATCCCATTTAGGTGACTATTCAACTTATTTTTGAATTTGTGTAAAGTGTATTAGTTGTAGACAGAACTGAGGTATGGATCTGGAAGTCAAAATAGTGAGCATGGTTGGATAAAGGAAATCATAGGAAAGCTTCCTTAAGAGTGTAGGAAATGCTGGGAATCGTTCTGTCACAAGGTCCAGCTATACCATTCCTGGGCATATATCCAAAAGATGCTCCACCAGCCCACCAAGACACTTGCTTAACTATGTTCATAACAACTTTATTTGTAATAGCCTGAAACTGGAAACAACCTAGATGTCCCTCAACTGAAGAATGGATAAAGAAAATGTGGTACATTTACACAATAGAATACAATTCGTCTATTAAAAACAAAGACACCATGAATTTTTCAGGCAAATGGATGGATCTTGAGAAAATCATCCTGCTTTGTCCCAAAAGGATAAGCACGGTATATGTACTCACTGATAAGTAAGTAGATATTAGCCATAAAATACAGCCATTAAATACATAAAACATATAAAATACCCATGTTACACACCACAGACCCAAAGAAGCTAAACAAGAAGGTAGGCCCAAGCAAGGATGCTTGAATCTCACTTAGAAAGGAGAATAAAATGGTCTTAAGAGGCAGACAGAGGGAAGGAACTGGGTGGGAGTGGGGACAGGGAGGGGACTGGGAGGAGTTCAGGATACGGTGTGGGGAAGGACAGCAGGGACAGCCAGATGGCCATGACAATGAATAGAAATCTGCAACTGACAGAGGTAGGAATGTACATCTCCAGGAATAGACAGAGACCTGGGATAAGGGAAACTTCCAAGGGTCAATGGGTGTGTCCTCAGCCTGTGACTCACAGCACTAGGGATATGGAACCTGAAGACATCAACTCCAGTAGCAATGCAGGAACACCAATGGATCGATGGGGACACCAACTCACCCACAAAACTTTCGACCCAAAATTTACTCATGTCAACAAGAAATGTAGGGACAAGGGATGGAGCAGAGACCGAGGGAAAGGCCAACCAATAACCAGGCCAACTTGGGACCCATCCCTTGGGCAAGCATCAATCCCTGACTCTATTAATGATACTCTGTTATGCTTGCAGACAGGAGTCTAGCATGGCTGTCTTCTGAGAGGCTCTACCCAGCCTGGGAGATTGCTGATGATCAAGGTAAACAGATGCAGAGACCCACAGCCAAACAGTGGATGGAGCTCTGAAACTCTTATGGAGTAAGAGGAGGAAGGATTGTGGCCCCTAAAGGAATAGGAATTCCACAGGAAGACCGACAGAGTCAACTAGCTCTTGGGGCTCTCAGAGTCTGAACCACCAACCAAAGAACATTCACGGGCAGAACCTAAGGCCTCCCTCCACATATATAGCAGATTGCAGCTTGCCCTTCATGTGGGTCTGGAACAACTGGAGCAGGGGCTATCCCAAAGGCTGTTCCTGTCTGTGGGATATGTTCTACTAGCTGAGCTGCCTTGTCTGGCCTCAGGGGGAGAGGGGATGCCTAGCCTTGCAGAGACTTGATGTGCCAGGGTAGGCAGATACCTAGGGGACCCCCATCCTCTCAGAGAAGAAAGGTAGTGGTGAGGGGGAAGGATTGTGGGAGGGGAGGGGCAGTGAGTGGGATACAAAGTGAATATGTAAAAAAATTTAAAAATAATAATAATAAAATAAATGAAAAAGAGTGTGAGAAATGGTCTCCATCTTGATTTGATAACAGTTCACTATGTGTATATTGCTATGCGTATATATACAAATCTAGTGAGTTGTACAATTAAGACACATAAACTTAACACTGTGTATGTGTGTGTGTGTGTTTGTGTGTATTTAAAAGAAATTTTTCTGAGCATTTCCCATTAACCTGGGCCCGGGAGATTGCTGATGAACAAGGTATGCATGGTCCTTCCCCTAGTGGAATGCAATCCTAAGGCTAGCTCAGTGTCTTTACTCAGTGTGCCTGAACTCATCTCTCTTTTGTACACTATTTAAATTGTACAATATTAACTGTTGCTCAGGGTAACAATGGTAATTCACATTTCTTTGGCAAACACATTTTGTGGCTCTTTTTTTCAATGCAAGGTCATCATGATGCTTCATCATGGAAAAATCCCAGAATCTTCTCCTCTCTCCAGCAGGAGAACTATTGGCACTTTCATCCTGCAGATTTCAGAATTGATTCTCCGTGCTGCTCTCGTTCCCAATATCCCACGGAGATATGCACTAAAATCCAGAGCAATGAACACACCTATGAAAAATGATGCTTTCAAAACTGCCTCATGGTGCAGTAAATTTGAAAGTACTCTTAATAATAAGAAGAATCAACATTGACTTTAATAGTCTTCAAACCCATCGCGTAATTTCATTAGCCACCCAGCACAGATGCGAGCAGGGATGATGTCATACATTTTCCCCTTGCTCTGAAACCTGAGTCAGGCGCCAGAGATGGAAACCTGCTTTGCAGAGTCTAATAGGATTAAAGCTTCTGGCCACTGCTGATCAATAGATGGTAGCTGGAGGAATCCAGCCCTGTGCAAGGACCTCTCAGCCCTTCCCAGGGCACGGCCTCACTCAGGTGGAAGGGGGACTCAGGTGGTTGTTTTCTGCAGATAAGGAAGGTCAAGATGATGTATCCAAAGGCTCTGAGTTGTTTGCCATTTTCTCTAGGACTCTATTCTGGAAGAGAAGGCTTATCATTTATGCCGTGGCCTTCCACAGTGAGGACTTTAGTTGGCTCACACAGCCACCATATACAATTACCAAGTTCGACTGTGGACTCTAGAATCAGACACAACCTGATTGAAACCTACCACTTCCACTGGCCCCTTAAACAGGCTCAAACAGGTAGCCCTACCTCTGTGAGAGTCAGTTTGCTCACTTCTAAAACAAGGATAAGGGTGCTTACCTTACAGAGGTATAGGGAGCACAAAGAAAGTGCATGTGGGATAAGACATGGAACACATCCTGGTCTTCATGGGGCTCTCTGCTTAGCAGTGGTAACTGTTACTTAGAAGAAAGGATAAGCTCTGATCAGTAGCTACCACCTTCTAAAATCCTGAAAATTCTAAAATTCCCCCTAACCATTAGAGAGGAAAAGAGGTTTCAGGTATTGTTTGTGTTGTTTTGTGTTGTGTTATTGTTGTTGTGGTGGTGGTGGTGGTGTGGCTTAGGGATTTTGTGTCGCTGCTGTTTGAATTTCTTTGGTTTCTTGTTCATTTTGCCTTTGTCGTCTCAACATAGCTCAGCGTTTCCAGCCTTTCGGTCTTAGCACAAACAGGGAATCGAGGGGCCTAGATGGACTTATTACAACCTCCAAGTTTCTCTAATGAGAATTTCAATAACATAGCAAAACACAATGACCTCATCATCCCAATGTAGCAGCGGTTAAAAAAAAAAAAAATCAATGCTCCTTAAAAAGCTTGACAGTCAATCAAGGTCTAAGCAGATATCTGCGAAAGTCAAACAGGTCCTTATTAAAATAAAGAAAGAAAGAAATCGCAAGCCAGGTTCACCTAGGGATCTCATTAGAGCTTCACAGCAGCACTCCCTGATGGAAGCTGGGAGTTTTCATGTGAGTTGGCCGAGGGTTTTTTGTTTGTTTGTTCTTGTTTTTGTTTTGTTTTTCAAATATGGAATCCCAGTGTGATCTGGGGCTATACGTCTCCCCAGCAGCTGTCTCCAAAGCACTTTTATTGGCTGTGGGTCCTCATCGGCATTACCAGGGAAAACAGTCATCCACACATCAATGTTATTCTTCCCTCCCAGGGTGACACAGACTGTCTCCCAGTGAAAGTGCATGCTGCTTTAGTCCAGAGTAAGCTATTGAAAGAGCTATAAACACGTTTTATTTTTATTGCTTATACATAGTGCTGCAGAGGCTGCAGAGGGCCTAATTTTAAGATAATACATTTCTACTCTATGAGCCCTTTCCTAAAGCCTCATAACTCAAATGTTAATGCGAGACCATTTTCCCTTTCTGAGCTCAGGTCATTTTAAGAAATAACACCTGCCAGGGATTAGCCATTCTTCATGGCATTGGAGATACAATAGTGGGTAAGGCACAGGCCTGCCCTTTCCTAGCAGCCGGTGCCACCTGCAACCACAGATACCCCCAACTCCTAAACCAGTTTCTGCAAAAAAGAGCAACCGAGTAAAACATACACTGTGATTCCCAGCTGGAGTTAAATTCTTCACTTGAGGCACTGAAGACAAACTGGCAAAGAATTACACACTCAAGAACAGCCAACCTACACTAGAAACTCAAGCTAGTGACCCTGGCCATAGTCTTCAACAGATTCACTTAGAGACTCAGCGAATATCAAAGCAGGATCCAGATCCTAACCTTGTTCCATAGTCATGCACACACAATGGGAAAGCGTTAACACGTTACAAACTGTCTGTAGCTCCTCAGGAGCATCCCTACATGCCTTCAGTCTCCCTATTTCTAAGAACTAATACCTACCTCCTGAGCTTGTGAGGGTTAGATGTAGCCATATATGTTTTGGAAGTGTCTAGGAAGGTATATCTCATGTTATTTTTTTTATTTAAAATTTTTAATACCTAGAATATTACATCCTCATTGAATGAATTAAGATAATAAAGAAAACTTAATTCCTAGATAGATAGCCAACTCATAAAATGAAATCCTAACTAACACCCTGGTGTTGTCGTTAGGTGCGGATGACTTTGGGAGATGATTAGTCATGAAGGTGGAGCCCTCGTGGGTGAAATTAATGCCCTTCAAAAGATGCCTGAGGGATTTCATTTGTCCCTTCTGTCATGTGAGAACACAACAGAAAGACAACCCTCTAGAAACCCATAAACAGGCCTCATCAGACATTAAATGTGCCGATTTAACATAGATGTTGGGCTTATCAACCTCCAGACTATTAAAAATAAAATTCTGTTGCTTATAAGCCACTTGACTCTCCTAATACAAAAAGCAGTAAGTGTGTGAGGTAAGATGTATGTTAATTTGTTCTATTTAGACATTCCTTAACATACACATATTTCAAAATATCACATTGTACAAAATAAATGCACAAACAGGTTTTCTATTATAATAGTATTAAAATTGAGTAGAATCCATGCAGCTCATAGCACAGCCAACTCTCCATATGTATGAGTCTTTCATCCATGAGTTCCACCAAGGGTGGAAAACACTCAAATATAAACCTGTCTGTCCCGACTATATATGGGCTTTTATTTCTTGACATTATTTCCTAAACAATAGTATACAACAACTAGTTATATAACATTAGCTTTATATTGGATATTTTAATTGATCTAGGGGTAACTTAAAGTATGTGGAAGAACGTGTTACTATGTGTAAACGTTGTATGACACTCTACAAGGAGCTTGAGCTTCGGCATGTCTTTTGTCCTTGGGACTATTAGAACCAAGGTTTAATGAACACTGACAGCCAACTCAAATGAACAACGCTGAGCAAACACACAAACAAGAAGACATCGAAGCAGCAACCTGAGCATCAGCATAGACTTATTCAAGGAAAAAGTACTATGTGTGACCAAGAAAGCTTTACATTGACAAATACACTGATCAAATGTATAGCAACTGTGGGCCCTGACTCTATCAGAGTGCCAGGTACATGGAGTAGTGAAGTATTCGCCACTGGCCAGGCAAGCTCTGTATCAGCTCTTGTCTTCCTCCCAAGATGATGGGATTTTATACTTGATGGAGCTTGTCCAGAGTCCATGGATGGTGAGGGGATAACTAGTATTCACACCAGGCATTCTGGGGCCATATCAGTGCTCCAATGTTCTTTACTACACTTTCTCCAAAACGTAAAAAATAGTATCAGAAACAGAAAGAAAGGTTTGACAAAACCTTCTTTCCTCCCTATCTTTCTTTCCAATATAGGGATAACAGAAAAGTTAGCAACCATCTCTAATAACCCATGTGTCAAAGTGCAAAATACATGTATATATGAAATGTATAAGTAATACATATTACATAGTGTCCCTTCATGGTAAATCAGCATGTAGCTAAACAGCAGACTTTAAACATTCCTAGAATATTAATTTTAAATGTATAAAAAAATTATTTAATAGGCCACAAAATAGCTCAGCATATTAATACAGGTATGGTTCTTCTAAATCTGTTTGTATTAAAATAGAATTAAATATAAAACCTAACCTACTAAATAATTCTATATCCTGGGCTGGAGAGGTGACTCAGCAAAAAAAGGTACTTGCCACACAATCCTTGTAATTTGAGTTCAATTCCCAAAGTCCATGTAAATGTAGCAAGCAAATGAGAACCAACACCCACAAGCTTTCCTCTGATCTCTACACACACAATGTGCACTTGTGCACACAAAAATAAATAAATAAATAAATATTATTATATAGTGGAAAAGTGAATTCAGGATCAGGTCAGGTTTTTGAAGATACTACGTTGAATGATGTAAAGCAAATTTTTAACTTACATAAATATTTCTTTTGATAGCTGTTATACATCTAAAAATCTGTCCAAAGAAAATAAATTAAGCATGTAGGCAAAAATCAATGTTCATAATATCTCATTGCAGAATTATTTATGTTTTTAAACTAAGTGATTATATAAGCCACTGTCATATAACTAAATGATCATAAGCATTTAAAAATAAGCAAATAACTATGTTATGAGCATAGGAAGATATCTGAGAGATACATTAACAAAGATTTCTATATATGGATGGATATAAAACATGCCTTTATCTCAAAGGTACTAATAAAAATATCTAATACCTGCATTTATAAAGGCATAAAATTTTTCTAGAAAATAAACAATTCTATCTGTAAGATACAATTAAAGGGACCACTTGCTTTTAATCTGGAAAATATTTTATAATCAACATATATTTTATAAATGTTATATTTTTAATATGATGTTATATTTTTAATCAGAAATATAAGACAATACTCCAAAGGCCAACTGTGGAGGGAAAGAGGACTCTCTGCTTTCTCTAATGGAGACCAAGCTCATGTCCCACCTCCAGATGATCCCCTGGGGACATCCAGCAGAGCCCTGAGTGAGAGGGAAGTAACCCCATGGGAATCCTCCTAAAGTCAAAGACAGCCCCCCTTTAAAGTCAGCCTTAGTACTACTGCAACTACAGCTTCACATCTGGGAACAAGAATATATTCCCTGCCTCTCCCCGAAAGAAGGCCTGGTTTCTAAGTTACCACCCCGGCTTCCCATCAGCTGACAAGCCTGGCCTCTTATGCCCCATCTGTTCAGAGAACTTCTGATGTAAACCGCCCTCATTATTTTTAAATTCCCTCTAAGTCCAGATTCAGAGTCAAGAGCATCAAGAATGTCCCCTGAGTCTACAAAATCAATGTCTCTGTAATCTACTTCCCATGCCCTGTCTGTGGATATAACCATGAATAGGGGGGCCGAGTCATCCAGCACTTTTGCCCCAAAGACAGTGCTTTAAAGCAGGTATTTAGCATAGGCTATTTAAGCCAGAGACTAAAGAGGCTTTCCCAACATAATTTTGGGTGGCACAGAGCTATGTCTGTCTGGGTGCTTCACACACTAAGGGTGACTTGCACAACAAGTCCAAAATTCTGTTCTAGTGAGGGAAAATGGACTCTGGGTAATTACGTGCAATAGCTTGACTGCTAAGGGGCGGGGTACTTAATAATCCATAAACATCCTATGTGAGTAAGCATATTCAGTTGTCCAGTCATTAAAAGCCACAGCAGTGTTAATGTGGTTCCTCTGTAGAGTTCATCAACTGGGCAGAGTCAAGTCAGGGTGGATTCATTTTTTTTCATCTCTTCCATTTACTCTTTATTTTGTTCCCCCTCCATTGTTCACAGACTGAGATGGCAATTATGGCTGGCAAGACACACCATTTCCCAATTTTTTCCTGCACATTGCAGGGGAAAGTAGAAATAATTTGCCTCTGCTCAGTCTTCCAGGGCTGCAAGAGAAGGGTGTGCATGCCAACCGTTAGCTAGAGGTTTAGAATGGTAAGGGACTGGGAGAAGAACAAGGTTCTAAACATTACGAAGCTGCTATCATTCATCTCGAACTGTTCATAACTGGCCTCAAGGTGATCTCAAGTTAGAAAAACCATTGCACATGACCATCTGAAGACTAAAACTGCCCCGTTTTCCTTAGCAGATTGCAGGTGACCTAAGGAACGCTTCCTGTATGTTGGCCTTTCCTCAGGACACCACAGGCTAAGAAAGAAAAATGCACTATTGTATGGATGAATACCTGCATGAGAAAAAGGATGCATTAACAAACAGATAGAGAGAGGAAGTAGGTAGAAAGACAATCAATAGGTAGGAGGTAGGTAAGCAGGCAGGCAGGTCATGACCTTCCTCTTCATCTTTGCTGCTTCTGTGTAAACCCAGGCAGCAACCAAAAAGAGCCCGGAGACCGCTACTGTTGCTTCTTTCTACCCTAAGCTTTGCTCCTGTCTTCTTTTAATACGGTTTTATGATTGCATTTATTTATCTATTTATTTATTTGTGGGGAAGGGTACACATAGAGGTCAGAGGACAATGTGCACATAGAGGTCAGAGGACAATGTGCACATAGAGGTCAGAGGACAATGTGCAGGAGCTGGCTTTCTCCTTTTACCATGCCAGTCTCAGGGATCACTCTGCTCATTGGGCTTGACAGCAGGTGCCTTCCCCTGTTGAACTACCACTCAATCTTGTCCTCTTGACCAGACCTCACTGTGTCCTTCCCCATATCCTGTTCCACCATTTCTTCCAAGTATCCTTGATTTCTTCCTCCCATACACTAATAAACAGGATATAGTAGCCCAGCCTGATTTCCCTCAAACTAGACTCCACTTTACTCTCTCACACATGTCTAGAAAGTGCCCTCCACCGTTCACCATCTGGAGAGTCACCTCTTGCTCATCATGCACCTACTACAACTCATGTCTCATCCTCTATGTCACTCCTGCTCAGATGTCTCCAGCACCTTCCCCATGCCAGATCACAAGTTTTCCTCTTAATGTGTGAATAGTTTGAGTGAAAATGACCCCTACAGGCCAATAGGGAGTATCTATTAGGTGGTGTGACCTTGTTGGAGTAGGTGTGGCCTGGTCAGAGAAAGTGTGTCACTACGGGGGTGGGCTTTAAGGTTTCAGAATCTCAAGCCAGGCCCAGTGTTACTCTTTCTTCCTATTGTCTACCTATCCAGCTACCTCTCCAGTACCACATTTACCTATGTGCCACCATGCTTCTCACCATGATGAGAATGAACTAAACCTCTGAACTACAAGCTAGACCCAGCTAAATGTTTTTCTATCTAAGAGTTGTTGTGGTCACAGTGTCTCTTCACAGCAACAGAACCTAAACGAAGACACACTGTAACCTCTGACCTCTGCTAGCACACCTGGAAACTTTATCTTCTATGATAGCTTATTTAATTTTTACTTCTCCAGTGATATTTCCTGACTTTGATTTTTTAATGTATTCAATAAATATTTTATTCAATAAATATTTATTGAGGATGTATTTTTTGAACTAGAGATATAGGAAACATAAAATGACCACTTATTTTCAAGAGCCTAATGAGATAGATAGCAATACAGTCAAGTTCATTAGCCAATGAAATAGGATAAATATGATCATTAATTCACAAGATAATGAAGGGCTGGAGAGAGTTTAGTCAGTAGAGTGTTTGCCATGCAAATATGAAGATCTAGGTTTGATGAACCCACCCATGTAAAATATCAGGTGTGGTGATGTGTGCTTGTAATCCCAGAACCTGAGAGAAGAATCCCTGGGACTCACTGGCTAGCCACCCTAGACTGATCAGCAGGCTCTGGGCCAATACATATATAAATATATATTGCTAAATGGCTCCAGAGGAACCTGTGGCCTCTATACACATTCATCCATACAAGCACTCATTCAAATGCACACAAGCACGCATGCACACACACAAAATTAAATAAATTCTACAGCTGTTAAATGTATACTAAGGAGCAGGCTGGGGAAATGGGTCAGAGAAGAAAGTGTTTGCTGCCCAAGGATGAAGATCTGAGTTTTGGTCCCAAGCACCTATGTAAAAGCAGAGGTTGGTAGTATGTATCAGTAACTCCAGGGCACTGCAGAGTAGAGAATGATAAATCCAGGGGTGTGGGGCAGCCAGTTTAGCCAAAGGAACGAGTTCTGCTTCAATGAGAGACTAGTAGGAATAGAAAAGGCAGCAGAGTTTAATGGGCCATCCTGGTGGAAGTATAGAAGACCAGAACGCCAATAGAAATGCAGACAGAAAGCTTCAGTAAGAAATGACAGCTTTACACCTGGCGGTGGTGGCACACGCCTTTAATCCCAGCAGAGGGATGGGAGGCAGAGGCAGGCTGATTTCTGAGTTCGAGGCCAGCCTGGTCTACAGAGTGAGTTCCAGGACAGCCAGAGCTATACAGAGAAACCCTGACTCGAAAAACAAAAACAAAAACAAAAACAAAAGCAAAAAATGAAATGACAGCTTTATTAGGATTTGAACTAGAAACATATTCATATTATATCCTGGCAAAAAAAAAAATCTGGCTACATTGTGTCCATGTCCTGAGAATTTGTGTGTCACTGTATGCAGCAGCAATTTGCTTGGCGAGGTAAATGTCAGAACAGCACTGTATGGGAGCTGAGTCATTGTTACATCTCACTGTTCTCATCCAGGATTACAGGGAGAGAGAGGCAAGATAGAAAACATACCACTTAAGGAGGAAAGTGGTGTAAACAAGGTACTAACAAGGAGGGTGCACACAGAGCATTCATAATCGTTAAGGATATGGACATGGTTAGAGAAGAACCTCTTGGTTTGTACTGGAACAACAGGAACTGGTGTTTGGGGGCAAAAGTCCACCTATCAATGACTCCAGCTTGTAAAAATGTAATTCATTGACATCTCTTTTCAAGGAGAGAAGCTGAACTGAGAATACCTCTGAATGAGTTCTCTGATCAAAAACCACCTCTTATAGAAACATTTTTCTAGGCCCCTTCACTAAAGCAAACAAGGGCCAATATGGGCTGAATGCGTAGGCTAAGTAAAAGGTGGCAAATGGATCAGGAAATCTGGTATTATCTTCTCTCTCTCTCTCTCTCTCTCTCTCTCTCTCTCTCTCTCTCTCTCTCTCTCTCTCTCTCTCTCTCAACTATCTCACAGTCCTGTCCCCATGTCATCGCTGCCATGATGTACTATGAGTTTCCAACCATTAACCCAAATAAAGCTCTTTTAAAAATTATCTTGAGAGTTCATCTCTGAACAGAACACCAATAGCTTATGCTCTAAGATCAAGAATTGACAAATGGGACCTCATAAAATTACAAAGCTTCTGTAAGGCAAAGGACACTACTAATAAGACAAAACGGCAACCAACAAATTGGGAAAAGATCTTTACCAATCCTATATCCAATAGAGGGCTAATATCCAATATATACAAAGAACTCAAGAAGTTAGACTCCAGAGAATCAAATAACCCTATTAAAAAATGGGGTACAGAGCTAAACAAAGAATTCTCAACTGAGGAATACCAAATGGCTGAGAAACACCTAAAGAAATGTTCAACATCCTTAGTTAACAGGAAAATACAAATCAAAACAACCCTGAGATTCCACCTCACGCCAGTTAGAATGGCTAAGATCAAAAACTCAGGTGTCAGCAGTAGCTGGCAAGGTTGTGGAGAAAGAGGAATACTCCTTCATTGCTGGTGGGATTGCAAGCTGGTACAACCACTGTGGAAATCAGTTTGGCAGTTACTCTGGAAATTGGACATAGTACTACCAGAGGACCCAGCTATACCACTCCTGGGCATATACCCAGAAGATGCTCCAACATGTAATGAGGACACATGCTCCACTATGTTCATAGCAGCCTTATTTATAATAGCCAGAACCTGGAAACAACCTAGATGTTCTTCAACATAGGAATGGATACAGAAAATGTGGTACATCTACACAATGGAGTACTATTCAGCTATTAAAAACAATGAATTTATGAAATTCTTAGGGAAATGGACGGATCTGGAGAATATCATCCTGAGTAAAGTAACCCAATCACAACAGAACACACATGGTATGCACTCTCTGATAAGTGGATATTAGCCTAGAAGCTCAGAATACCCAAAATACATAAACTACAAAAAACTCAAGAAGAAGGAAGACAAAAATGTGGATGCTTCGTTCCTTCTTAGAAGGGGGAACAAAATACCCATTGAAGGAGTTGCAGAGACAAATTATGGAGCAGAGACTGAAAGAAGGACAATCCAGAGACTGTTCCACCTGGGAATCCTTCCCATAGTCAATCACCAAACCCAGACACTATTGTGGATACTAGCAAGTGCTGGTTGATAGGAGCCTGGTATTGCTTTCTCCTAAGAGGCTCTGACAGTGTCCAACTAATACAGAAGTAGAGGCTCATAGCCATCCATTGGACTGAGTACAGGGTCCCCAATGAAGGAGCTAGAGAAAGGATCAAAGGAGCTGAATGCTTTGCAGCCCTTTAGGACAAACAACAATATTAACTACCTAGCACCCTCAGAGCTCCCAGGGACTAAACCACCAACCAAAGAGTACACATGATGGGACTCATGGCTCCAGCAGCATATGTATAGTAGAGGATGGCCTAGTTGGTCATCAATGGGAGAAGATTCCCTTGGTCCTGAGAAGGTTCTATGCCCCAGTGTAGGGGAATGCCAGGGCCAGGATGAGGGAGATGGTGGGTTGGTGAGCAGGGGGAGGGGGAGGAAAAATGGGGCTTTTTTGGGTTTGTTTTTGTTTTTCCAGAGGGGAAACCGGGAGAGGAAATATCATTTGAAATGTAAATAAAGAAAATATCTAATAAAAATATGTCTTCAGAGTTCATCTCACCCCCTTCAGAATGGCTATCATCTAGAAAATAAATGACTATAGATGCTGGAAAGAATGTGGAGGAAGAGTAACACAGATAGCCAGGGTAAGTACAAAGTTAGGAAGCATCTATGCAACTCACTGTGGGGTTCTTTAACACACTAAAAATATAGAACTCCAAAGTGGTCCACTATACACTCCTAACCATAACCCAGAGGGTCTATGGAAAAATCCCATGGAGAGACTTTCACATTCACACTTATTGAAGCCCTATTCACAATAGTTATGAAATGGAACCAACTGAGATATCCATCAACACATGAATGGATATAGAAAATCTGATTTATGTGCATAATGGAATTTTCAGAAATAAAGAAAATTGAACTCATGATATTTGCAAGAAAATGGATGCAACTGGAGATCATTATATTAAGCAAAATAAGCCAGCCTCAGAATGACAAATCCTGCCTGCTTCTTTTATATACAGAATCCAGATTGAAATGAGTGTCTATATGTACAATGTGTGCACATGCACATGTGTAGATCACGAAATAGACAGATGACCACAAGGGACAAAGAGATGTTATAAGAGTCAGGAGACAGGAAAAACAAGGTGATAGAATACATATACATTAAAATAGAAGGTATGGAAATGGGGATTCAGCTCAATGATAGACAGCAGCACCTACCTAGCAAACCCATGGCCCTGAGGTAGCTCTTCAGATGTGAAAGAAATAAAAACTAGAAAGAGTAATTAATTCAAAGAAGGAAAGAGACCAGCAAAAAAATAGGGCAGGGCAATGGGGGATGGTGATGAAGGAATATGTATATTATATATATGAATGAGAATAGTATGATTAAAGTCATCAGTTTGTATGCCAACTTTTCTTCATGGGGCATAGTGGCCCATGCCTTTTTTTAAATACAAATTTTTAATAACAGATAGGTATACCTTAGCTACTTATATACGATGGGGAAGTTATCAGAGGAAATCCACGGATCCTAGGTGTTAAGTAACTATGTCTCCCTAGCTGAAACACCCTCTCTGGGAAGGATAGGACTGTCCTAAGACTCATGAAGCTAAGAAAACTTTTTTTTCAATTTATCTGAATTTGTTAACATTTGAAAACATATGGTAAGTAAACAGAATTACATTACATTCTTCTTTCTCTTTTGTACCCCAACTCCTCCCAGAGACCCCCCCTTTAATACCTGCCATACCTTTTGGATTGTTTTTATCATATTCTTTAAAATCTATAAAATATTATAACAGTAAAAATGAGTATTATAAAAGTGGTTTGATACAAAACAACAATCAATTGAACAATCTTATGTAAAAGCAACACTGGAAATACATACATTTTTCTCAATATATATTTTAAATAACTCCAAACATATTAACTGTATGATATTATAAAAAAATATATCACTATTAGTTTTTTTTTAATGAACATAAATAGATAAAGACTTTTTGTTTGCTTGTTTATTTTTAGAAGAGCTTAAAATATTGGCTCTTACTGTGATATAAACCCAAAATAAGAACAATTTTCAGATATTGGAGTTCATTGTAATAAGTCTGTACTTCAATGACCCTCACATCACCAAAGGATTTTACCTCCATAGTAGTTAAGCTAAGAGTTGACAGTTCTGATGCACCAAGGAATGAATTGTAAGCATGATTTTTGGATACAGATTTTCTGCTATGGTCAAAGCTATTTGACTGGAGTGATTGTCTTCATTCTCAGCCCACAGGGAACAGGTTACATTCGTTTAAGAAATAGTATGCGTGTTAAGATGGTCTATCTGTGAAGTCGTTTACCAACTGTTTCAATGAACAATGGTTCTGCTTAATGGTGGCATAGACAATAGGTGAGGGTAAAAATCTGGTTCATTGGCAGTGATGATTTTGAAAAGCATCATCTCAGAGAAAGAGTAACTGATAAAGTCCTCTTCTTCAAAATTGATGCAATAGTTACAAACACCAAGCAAAGCATTCAGTCTGATTCTTTGTTGTTCTCTAACAAGCCACCTCCCAAGATAATTGTTTACATTTCTTTTGGTTGTATAAATAATTTCAAAATATGTAAGCTGTCCTGAAACCCATAGTATAGTGTAAAAACATCAAATAAACAATCCTACTAATAGAGAGGCTGAGATAGGAAAAGCATGATTTCAAGACCATTGTGTGATACACAGTAGACACTGTCACATATAAACAAGCAGAAAGTATATATGGATTGTACAATATTGGACCTATTTCTCCAATTACCAAATTAGAGAGACCACTGGATGACAGCCAACAAATTTCTAATTCCTCATATTTTTTAATTTCAATCAATTAGGATATGTTGATAATATTAATTTTCATATTAAGGGATATTAAGAAAAAGTAATTGTTACTTCCTGTTATTTTTGTTGTTAGAGGAAGAATTACGTTTGTGTGGGTTTGTTGAAAGATTGCTTTCTTGCTTCTTTTAGGGTATAGTTTTGCTCCTTATGTTGGGGTTTTCCATCTATTATCCTTTGTAGGGCTGGATTCATGGAAAAATATTGTGTAAATTTTGTTTTGTCGTGGAATATCTTGTTTTCTCCATTTATGGTATTTGAGAGTTTTGCTGGATATAGTAGCCTGGACTGGCATTTGTGTTCTCGTAGGGTCTGTATGACATCTGCCCAGGATCTTCTAGCTTTCATAGTCTCTGGTGAGAAGTCTGGTGTAATTCTGATAGGTCTGCCTTTATATGTTACTTGATCTTTTCCCCTTACTGCTTTTAATATTCTTTCTTTGTTTAGTCATTTGGTGTTTTGATTATTATGTAACGGGAGGAATTTCTTTCCTGGTCCAGTCTATTTGGAGTTCTGAAGGCTTCTTGTATGTTCATAGGCATCTCTTTCTTTAGGTTAGGGAAGTTTTCTTCTATAATTTTGTTGAAGATATTTACTGGCCCTTTAAATTGGGGTTTTTCACTTTCTTCTATACCTATTATCCTTAGGTTTGGTCTTCTCATTGTGTCCTAGATTTCTTGGATGTTTTAGGTTAGGAACTTTTTGCTTTTTGCATTTTCTTTGACTATTGTGTCAATGTTTTCTATGGTATCTTCTGCCCCTGAGATTCTCTCTTCTACCTCTCGTATTCTGTTGGTGATGCTTGTGTCTATGACTCCTGATTTCTTTCCTAGGTTTTCTAACTCCAGGGTTGTCTCCCTTTGTGATTTCTTTATTGTTTATATTTCCATTTTTAGGTTCTGGATGGTTTTGCTCATTTCCTTCATCTGTTTGATTGTGTTTTCCTGTAGTTCTTTAAGAGATTTTTGTGTTTCCTCTTTAAGAGCTTCAGCTGTTTACCTATGTTCCCCTGTATTTCTTTGAAGGAGTTACTTATGTCCTTCTTAATGTCCTCTATTATCATCATGAGAAGTGATTTTAGATCTGAATCTTGCTTTTCCAGTGTAATGATGTGTCCAGGACTTGCTATGGTGGGAGAATTGGGTTCTGATTATGACAAATAACCTTGGTTTCTGTTGCTTATGTTCTTATGCTTGCCTCCCGGCATCTGGTTGTCTCTAGTGCTACCTATCCTGGCTATATCTGACTAGAGCCTGTCCTTCCTGTGATCCTGGTTGTGTCAGAACTCCTCAGAGTCAAGCTGTTTCTGTGATCCTGTGATTCTGTGATCCTGGGCCTATTAGAGCGCCTGGAAGTAGAGCTTCCTCTGGATATTATGGGACTCACTCCAGAGTTTGCACCCAAGGTCTACTCAGGGCACCAGCCCAGACAGACCGGAAGGAACCCTTGCCACTGTGGCAGAATTCCTGAGTGCCTGGGTCCCACCGGTCCCTATTACTCCTCATGTTGGGACATATGTTGTGTCCTTCTCACCTCTGTTCCTATGATCCTGGGAGTATTAGAGTACCTGAGAGTTGGCACATGCCTTTAATCTCAGTAATTGGGAGGCAGAGGCAGACATATCTCTATTGAGTACAAGGTCAGCTTGATCTACATAGTAAGACTCCATCTCAAAAACATTAATTGAAAGCATTTAAACAGAAGCAGAACAAGTATTAACATTGTATGGCTACAGATATCAGTGGTATAGCACTTGTCTAACATACATAAAACACTAGACTCTGTTTCTAGTACCATAAATGAAACTGTCAGGTTTTTTTGTTTTGTTTTGTTTCTTTTGTTTTTTATCTCATAGGCAAAAAAAAAGAGAGACATCTTATGATTTAAAATTCATTTCTCTAAGTACTAGACAGACTTGCAGCTCCTGTCACACTTGTTGCTTCTGTTTGTACCATGTGACTAGTGTTTTGTCTCTATTTAAATCCATATCCTGTATTTCTCCTAGTTTTAAAATGTTTTAAATATTATTGTTCTCATATATATGTATGTATTGTTCTCATATATATACATATATATATATATATATATATATAGAGAGAGAGAGAGAGAGAGAGAGAGAGAGAGAGAAATACAGAGACAGAGAAAGGCAGAGAGATAGAATCAGAGACAGATAGACACAAAGAAAGAAAGAGACAAAGAGAGACAGAACAATTTTGTCTATAATTTTATCTTTTTTATAATGGATCTTTAACAAAATAGCAAGTGTTGTAGAGAAAGTCAAAGCAGAGGAGAAGGACGGGGGAACCCTGGGGAAGGAAACTGTATTATTTGCAATGCAATGATGCAGGGGACTTACTAAGAAAGAGACATGTGCCCAAAGTCTTTAGGGAGGTAAGGGGATAAGCCATGTGGGGACCTGCAGCCCAGCATTCCAGATGGAGAATGAGGAGGCTTGAGGAAAACACTTGTTCTTGACATTCTAGAGACCAGTAACTGCAACTGGTGAGGCCAGAGGAGTAAAACAGAAGGCTAGACCATACAGCCTACAGGCATCCACAGATTTTGAGATTTTTCTTGATGAGATGATAAAGAAACAGAATCAGAGCTATAATACTAGAAGGATCTTTTCTCAGTACATCACAAAGACTGTGGACATGGGCAGAGAGAGCAGTCAGTAGGAGGGAAGTCCGCACAGGAATGTAGGAGGGCAGCTGGTGGTTGCTTGGGACATAGAGAGTGGTGGAAGATGCATAGTGCTCAGGAAGAAACAATAAGATTTAGGGAAAGATGGTAGATAGATCTCCAGAAGTGACAGTACCAAGAGATTCCAGAAACACATTCCACAGGAGAACAGGCTTCTGAGGCCAAGAAAGTCCAGTTCCATTACTGCCTACTAACAGCATGAGTCATGTAGTTCTGAGCTGACCTGAGTTTCTGTTCCAGGACTCATACCTTCTGCCTTAATGATCCAAAAGAATACCCTTCTTTTGAGAAGCAGAGAGATGGGGAACACAGTAGAGAGAAGAGTTAGAAGCCAACCACATTTCTGTTTGACCATTGCCAATGGCTGGCCTACACCATGCCCAATTCAAGGTGGGGAGAGCATTTGCTTTTAATCAAATATAATACATATTGTATTAATCTACCAGCCTTGATATGCTAACAGGTGACCTCTTGTTAACTAAAAGTTAGATAAGTGTAACCATTTGCCCTATATTTTATTCTATCATTCAGATGTAGGAAAGGAACATATCCATTAAATACACATAGCTAGACTTGACACATACCTGTAATTCCAACTAGTCAGAAGGGTGAGGCAGGAGGATTGAAAGTTCAAGGTCAGATTTTGTAGAGTGAGTTTCAGACCATCCTGAGAAGCTGGTAAGACTCCCTCTCTCAAAATAAGAGATAAAAATAAAAAAATAAAAAATAAAAAAAATAAAAAGCTGAGGTTTGCCTAGCATGTGTTAAGGCCCTAGCTTCTATTCCCAACACCTACAAATAAATAAAAATGAGGAGTAATAGGAGGAGTGTCATAAAAAGATATTAAAAGAAAAAAGTAAAATTAAGGTATTTTGTTGTAGTAAAATCATGTGTGTTCAATGAAACACTTGTCTTGGGGTGTCACAGCAACAGTCAACAAATGTTCTTTATGGGAAAACAGATAAAAGAAGCTAGTTCATGACAAGCCAGTTGCCAATACACTGCCAGCCCGAAGCAGAACTTGCAGGGACCCTTGTTTGGGGGTCAATAAAGAAAAAGCATAGAGTACCACTGAAAAAGTCTGTCCACTGGGCACGATAGACCAGAACCATAGCACTCTGAAGGCTAGCAGAGGATATCTGTGTTCCTAAGGCCATCCTGTGCTATATAGCCAGACCCTGACTCAAAAAAGAGAAAAGAGGCCGGGGGTGGTGGCGCATGCCTTTAATCCCAGCACTTGGGAGGCAGAGGCAGGTGGATTTCTGAGTTCGAGGCCAGCCTGGTCTACAGAGTCAGTTCCAGGACAGCCAGGGCTATACAGAGAAACCCTGTCTTGAAAAACCTAAAGAGAGAGAGAGAGAGAGAAAGAGAGAGAGAGAGAGAGAGAGAAAGAGAGAGAGAGAGAGAGAGAGAGAGAGAGAGAGAGAGAGAGAGAGGAGAGAGCCTGTCTATTACATACAAAACTGCTAGAAATTGGTAGAAAAACTAAGGAGTTTTTTTTTGTCGTTGTTGCTTTTGTTGTTACTCAGTAGAAAGCATTCGGTCTTGGGAAGAAGCAACCCTGGGCTAAATTTACGGCTTGAGTAGAAACTCCAGGAATAAAGATAATCCCTCACTTGACAGTCTTCACTTGGCTGTTTTTTCCACGCTGCTTACACCAGCCTTGCTGGGTGATTTATTTGTGCCATAATGCACTCGTACAATTGCTGTTTTGATTATTATCTCCTACTTAAAGCTGAGTTGGCACTTTCATCCTGGGGCCTCGTTTCCAACAGCTTATAAATTTTATGAACAAATTACTTTTTATTTATCAACCTCTTCTTCTGCCCAGCAATGAATTTTTTAAAGGGTTGACAGAGAATACATAAACACTACTTTTCAAATCAGAAATCCTAATGAAGAAAGCTACGGTCCTTACAGGCAAAATTAAGCCAAGATGTTTCTTCTAAATAATTACATTATTTTGAAATTTAAATATATATATATAGTATATATGAAAATAATGCAAAGTAAAATATATGTGCTAGTCTTTCAAAATCAAAATAATTCCTTGAAGAGGTTACTTTGTCAGAATCTTGCTTGTTCTGGGACATAGCTTCTATGCTGGAATGTTTCCAGAACGAGTATAATTCCCTAGCCCCATCAAGTTATGCAAAAAGAAGTTGATAAGTTCATCATGATTCCAAGAGTGGCATTTGACTTACACAGGAGAAAAAGGCTGTCAAACTCTGGATTGACAACATCCTCTCTCAGCATTACTGTACAAAGATGCTGAACTCACCATGAGGAGGAAGGGGTGATGAACATAAAAAATGCTGTGGAAGAACAGGACCAGTGTTCACAGGCCACTTTATACATAACTGGAATTTTACATCTTTATCTCATTTAATCTTCAAAGACTAAGCAAGCGTTACTCTCCTCACCTTGCACAAAAAAAAAAAAAAAAAAAAAAAAAAAAACAGAGCTCAGGGACGCCAACCACTTTGCCCAAGGTGACATATAGCATTCTAATTTTGGATACTGTTTTTAAGCCCCCTTATTTTTCCTATCAAAATCTACTGCAATTCTCTTAAGAATCATAAAAATAGAAAGATTCAAGGAGGTATAATAAATACTGAAAAGACTGGAAGTCAAGGGAAGTCAGGAATTTAGGGAGTTGATATCTATACAATGGTTTGGGAGGTGAAAAGAAAGGCCAGAGACTCGTGGCCAGGAAA
Source organism: Mastomys coucha (assembly GCF_008632895.1). Lineage (NCBI taxonomy): Eukaryota > Metazoa > Chordata > Mammalia > Rodentia > Muridae > Mastomys > Mastomys coucha. The sequence goes on along the minus strand of NW_022196914.1, from coordinate 61,491,047 downwards.
CCCTGGTCTCCTCTTCCATTCTGGTTGTAGTCCACTCCCTGTGGTCATCTTTTCAACTACTTCTAATGCCCAGTTCAACTCAAGAAGGAGGCTGCCACTCTTTTTAAAAAGTAGACTGAGAAATATAGTTTCCCTAGATATGTATAGTCGGTGCTATCTGAACCTCCTAGGAACCAGATAGCAAGCCAAAAATTAACCCACAGCCAGAGCTCTAAATCTCACAATTATCTAACACTTATGAAAATTCAAAAATGGATGTCAGAGTCTGGGTAAAAAAAAAATCACCTTGTCTTTAGCAAACTAGGGTAAAATATCATATTCTACAGGACCAACAAAAATAACAATAATTAATAAACTCCATAGGCCTAAAGCAAGTAGCTCTGAGTTATAAAATAAGAAAGCATTCTTAATGTGATAAAAATACAAATTTCAATGATAATAACATTGAAGACTCTTACTGTAAACAAACACCTGAGATATCAACTCTGACTCAGAATCACATATTAGAAATGAAATTCCATTCTAGTAGTTACACAAGATGGCTCCACTTTGTGTGTGTGTGTGTGTGTGTGTGTGTGTGTGTGTGTGTGTGTGTGCGTGGAGAGTGCTTGTGGTTTATATGGCATAGCATACATGCCATGTTATCCATAGGGAGGTCAGAGGACCACTTTGACAATGATGATGATGATAGTGATGATGATGATCCCATCCTTTGCTCACATCTGAATCCATCTTCTTCAGCTTTTCAATGTGGAACAAAGACCAAGTGCTCCCCAGGAATTTTTTAGGACTTCAATCCCAGTCTGGCACTTCTGAATCAGCCATCCTTATGGATGGAGCAGCTACCAGACTCTCAGTCTTTCCAGTGTAAAGTCTGCCATTGTTGAACCACCTAAACTGCATTGTGTTAGCCAATCAAACAGTCCTTTCACTATATATCCATCTGCTCCTCCAGAGGGACCTGACTAATATAATATCTGACATAAAGGAGGCACATGATATTCACCTTGCTCTCCCCAACCTGTACACTTTGAATTCTTTAAGTCTGAAAAGAGAGAAAAGACAGACTGTTCCCACTTTGGGAACTTAAAGTGTTAGTCCTTCATCACAAGGGCATATCTGTGAAGCACAAGTTTCTTCAGGCAGAAAACTATATTAGACTCAGTCCAGAAAACTCTCTCCTACTGAAAGCGCTCTTTCTTCATTTTGTTGTCTCTATATTTGTGCCTCTCTTCTCTACTCTCCCTCCCTTGTGATAAAGGCAGCAGCAGTAGCTACAAGACCAAATTCACGGTACTGAAACTTGATAATGCATCTCAGTTTAAATATTCATAAACCTCTTAAGAAATTACTATCTAAACAATATTAGGAAGTTAGAAACAAAATAAATAACCCGATCAAGAATGGACAAGGGACCTTACACATATATCTCTAGAAAGAACATCCTAATACCCAAAGGGGATAGAAAATGTTCAGCCAGTCAGTGAGATGAAAATCACCATAGTGACAAATCATACAACATCTGTTAGAAAATGAATAATAACAAGTGTTAGCAAGTGTAAGGAGAAAAGAGCTTTGTACACTGTGAGTAGGAACATGGATTAGTTTAGCCATCATGGGACCTAGCATAGAGGATGTTCAGAAACTAAAAATGCAGTGATCATCTGACCCACCCATTGAAATTCTGAGTATATCCAAAGAAATTACATCAGCATTTTAAAGACATACTTGCATCCCATCTTCACAACACTCCTATTCACTATAAGCAACAGTCAAGATATAAAAGCAACCCATCAGTGGATGGATGGGTGAAATATTATAAAGACATACAGATACAGATATAAACATAGATATACCCATCTATATATATACACAGAGTTAAAATTCTATTCAACCTTTGAAAAAGAAGATCTCTTGTCCTATGTAACAGCACTGATGAAAAGGGAAGATGTGCTGCTGAGTGGAATGTACCAGGCACTGAAGGTACAGACTGCACGAGCTGACAGAAAGCACAATGATAGTCATCTTGGGCTAGGGGTGAGTTAGGAGATTGAGTCACGGAGGATCAAAGAGATGTTGGTAAAAGTGAACAGCGTTCGGTCACACCGAGTGGGAAAGTTCTAGGTCTATTGTTCAGCATAGTGAACTCGGATGATAATCACAAAAAGCATTGTTTATGAGGTGACTTGTATGTTAATCCATTTGGCTTAATTATTTATAATATGTACACATATCAAATCATATTTGCATAATAAATAAATATAACTTTTATTAGATGATATGGTGGTTTAAATAGAAATGGCCCTCATAGACTCATGTGTTTGAATGCTTGGCAGTAGCAGGAGGTGTGGCCTTGTGGGAGGAAGTGTGTCACTGTGGAGGTGGGCTTTGAGGCCTCATGTGTGTTCAAGCTAGGCCTAGAGTGGCACACAGTCTCCTGCTGCCTGCAGAATCACCATGTAGAACTCTCAGCTCCTTCTCTAGCACTCTGTCTGCCTGAATACCACCATGTTTCCCAGCATGATGATGGTGAACTAGACTTCTGAAACCATAAGCCAGCACCATTTAAATTTTACTTTTATAAGAGTTGCCATAGTCACAGTGTCTCTTCATAGCAACAGATATGCTAAGACAGCTGATTAGATTTTAATGCAGCTATGGGAAATTAATTTTTAAATAAAACTATAATACCTTGGGCTGGAGAGGCAGCTCAGTGGTGGGTAGCTTGCCTAGCTTGTGAAGTCCCTGGTTCAACCTCCAGAACCACAAAAACAAAATGAAACAACTACTTAATTTTACTCAGTCCTCAGTGGCTACAGCAGTGATATGCCACTCCAAGTCCAGGCTTGTGACCAGTATTTGAGCTTCTTTTCTGCAACATTAACCTCAAGACAGGGTGTCTTCAGCCTTCTATACATGTATTCAATCCCCTCCATTCTTAATTAATGTAAGTCCCACTTCTATGGCTTACAACCGAGAAATCTGACAAAACTAAACTCAGCTCCAAAAGCACCTGCCTATACAACCCACCAATGCTCTTCAAAGGATGGCCTGTGCCATTAACAGAAAGTCAATATTTTATATGCTCTAACTACTAAGCTATACCATGTATATTTTAGAAAATTCTCATTTAACAAAAAATTGAAGGGGAATATGGTTCTGTTATATTGAATTATTCAAAACAATAATGCTATGGTCTGAACGCCTGTGTGCTACACTCATGCTTTAAAAATGTATCGATTAAAACTTAATCACCAGTGTCATATATGTTAAGGGGTGGGAACTTTGGCTAATGTTTATGGGATATAAGTATAGAGTCATCGCAAATAACATTGATGCTCATATATAAAAGACCCAGAGAGCTGCCTTGCCCCTTACCCCATATGAGGACACAGTAGAAAATGTCACCTGTGAGAAAGAGAACCCTCTCTGAACATCATCTTAGCCTTCGTCTTAGCCTTCTCAGCCTCTAGAACGTGATTTACCAATTTCTGTTGTTTTTGAGCTACCCATGTGTGATATTTTGTTACAGTAGCCTGAACAGACAATCACTCAAGCACTTTATGCCCAGCTACTGTATGCCCCTGTGGTATTACTGTTATGTGATGCATGACACAAGATATACGGCATGTTCTGTATTAAAGACATGCTCAGAAGTCCCAGGAGCACATGTGCGGGGTATGCAGTTTTGTGTGTAGCTGTGTCTGCACTTGGGGGCAGGAAGGTCCTAGAAAAGAATCAGGAAGTAGTTCTGGGCTCCATCACCACTGACAGGAGATCATGTGGAAGAAGGTCTCAACATTTCCAGACTCAGAATTCTAGCAACACTGTGTTGTGACTTGTAATCACTAATAGCTAATTTAAGGGCCAAAGTGGGAGAAGACTGAGGCAAAAATAAAAAATAAAAAAAATTAAAATGTTTATCATTTACTGATCACTTGTTTTTTAATAGAGAGAAGAAGAAAAAGCTTATCAGTAGTTAGTTATGTAAAACTAACTGGACTACATACCTTAATTTGATTAGTCAAACTAACTGTCATTCAAGGTAAGAACTATGTCTTAGCTAGCACTTCTATTGCTGCAAAGAGACACCATAATAAAGGCAATTCTTATAAGGACAACATTTAATTGAGGTTGGCTTACAGGTTCAAAGGTTCAGTCCATTATCATCAAGACAGGAAGCATGGCAGTATTCGGGCAGGCAAGGCACTGGAGAAACTGAGAGTTCTACATCTTGTTCCAAAGGCAAACAGGAGAAGATTGGCTTCCAGGCATCAAGGAGGAAGGTCTCTCAAAGCCCATCCCCGCAGTGTCACACTTCCTCCAAGAAGTGTCACTCCCTGGGTCAAGCATATTTAAACCACCACGAACTATTTTTATAAAGTTACCTGGATGGTACATAAAGACACATGTAACATTTTATTGTTGTTGTTGTTGTTTCTTGTTTTGTTTTGGTTTTTTTTCTTTTGCCACAATGAATTCTGCTAGAGGACCAGAAAAAAAATTTTCTTGTTTGTCCCTGCAAGGAAAGGAGCCCAGAACATAATCTATAGCAAAATTTTAAAAAAGCACATGACTTCATGAGCAGAGCTACCTCTGAAGCTTGAACAAACAGAGGAAGGACAGCAAGGAGATGCGGTAAACTTCCTGGAGGCAGAGGCAGACAGGTCAACATTGACGGCTGTTATGGCTGAACTCATTAATCAAATTGATCGCACAGCTCAATGTCATCCAAAAAAAAAAAAAAAAAAAAACCCTTAATGTGTTTGATGGAACCGACCAGATAATTAATTAAATGGATGATGATGCCAGACAACACAGTCCAAGCCAATGTATGTAGAAACTGCCTGTCACTTCAAAGGGGGAAGATCCAAAAAGTAGAAGGAAAACCAAAGGAATTCAGACTGAGAAAACAATGCAAAGGGGGAAGGAGCTGAGAGAGGAGGGGCAGTCGCTCCTGAGGGCTGTAACTTGTATCAGACAAAAGGGAACTCTGATTAGTCCCTGGCTGAGCTGCTAATAAGGTCGAATTCCTTGGGTTGTCTGTGATTGTAGCAATTTTCAGAGCATTTGAATATATAAAAGATAGGCGAATGATGAGAGTGAGGGAGTGAGGAAGGAAAGGAGTTTGTAAGGTATTTTTGATGAAAAATGAAGGTGGGAACCAGCCACGGAATGTCACTGAATAAAAACTGAGGTGACAGGGGAGCACCCTGCAGCCCAAAAAAAGTAAACACACATCTAGGCAACTGTAACTAATGGCTGCTAACAAAAAGCCGTCCTTATCCCTTCCTGACTATGTTTCAGAACAAACACTTGCAAATAGCTAACTCAATTCTCTTTTTAAGAATTCAGCATGTCACATAACTATTTTCTGATGGCAATGTCTAATTATGTGGGGTTGGGAGGCCGTGGTAGATTGGCACTGTTTTCTGTGCTGTGACCTTAGTAGATCTGAGTTCCTCTAATGTGGGCCCACACAAAGTTACCAGCCAGCCATCAATCAACATACATGAGCTGAGTACCTACTATATGGTGGGAATGCCTAGGTGCTGGGATCGTAACAACAAGTACAGCAAATGGACAGGGCAAACAATAGAGGACAGGACAGGGCAGGAAGATGAAGATTATAGAAAAGTTGAGTTACAGCACTCCACAAGAACATGGGTGAGCAGCTAAGGACAGGAAGATGACCCTGGGTCCTAAGCTCCTATCATTTTTTATTATTTTTAATGTTTTCATTAGCATATAATATCTAGAAATAATAATGGCTTCATAATGACATCCTCATATATGTACATAATGTTTATCTTCCAAGACTGGAAGGCTGTAAGTCTTTCCAGCCCTCCTTTCTCACCCAGGTCCTGATGAGTGGAGTCTAACTGTGTCTTTATAAATTTGACCACCCTGAGGATTTTACAGATGAGGAATCAGATGAAATGAGTCAGGTCCTGGGCTTCTTGTAAATGCTGGGAATGATCAAGTAGATCATAGCATCATTACTGGCGGCCTCAAGAAAGAAAGTAAAATGACCCTCAGTTCCAGGAGGAAACATAAGTCAAGAACCCTTTACTACTGCTATGTAGGATACCCCAGTATGCCCCTGGCTATGGGGCTCTCCTCTTTCACGCACAGGATGGGTTACAGAGAGAAGAAACCTTCTGCCTGATACAGCTGAGTTCCTGGATCCCTCCTGATGACTGACATCCAGTTGGGGTAGCACAGGAGAAACATTTATACAAATTCACACATGGAGTGCATCCTCCAGAATTTTCTAAAGCAGGCTCCGTGCAGTAAGCTGCAAAATAATGCAGTCCTAGAAAGCACGTCAGGATTTAAGTCTCAGCTCCCACCTGAGATGCCGTGCATCCCTACTTTCTCAAAGCCTGGTCTCTCTTCCTCCCTGATATAAGTTCGTCAGACCCTTTTCTTCAAACCTAAGAAAGTACCAGGCTGGGCAGTGGTGGTGCACGCCTTTAATCCCAGCACTTGGGAGGCAGAGGCAGGCGAATTTCTGAGTTTGAGACCAGCCTGGTCTACAGAGTGAGTTCCAGGACAGCCAGGGTTACACAGAGAAACCCTGTCTTGGAAAAAAAAGAGAGAGAGAGAGAGAGAGAGCACCAGAAATGTATCTTCATGGGAGGAGGGGAAAACAGGACTCTGACTGTCCCTAAGAAAGGATCCCCTGTTTTAGGTTTATAATGATCATTCAGCACCACTGCTGGGGGACAGGTCTCCTTATAGGTTTATAAAACCCAGTGTGGCATCTCCCCTAAGCAGCACAGACTAGCAGACTGAGGCAAACACTGCTCCAGAACCCTACAGCCTAGAAGTGCCTCAGCACAGCTGACTCTACTACACACCTGAGTCCCACACAGTAGCATTCTCATATATGTGGAAGCCTGATGGGGCCTCCCCTGGACTCCTGAGAAATGTCAGCCCAGATCATGGGCTGGGAGCCACAGATATTAAACAAGCTTCTTACTGGAGAAAAACAGATATGAGGATTAAAATCAATCTAAGGAAAGTGTCCCCTTTGCATCCCTTCTGTTTTTGCTTATTTTTGTAATTTTAGTTAACTTTGTTTTGTGAAGGTAGGTCTTGATTATTTACTTGAAAAGATTTACAATCATCTGGGACAGCAGTTCTCAACCTGCTGTTCAAGTGACCCCTTCACGGGGGTCACCTAAGACCATCTGAAAACACAGATATTTATGTTACAACTCATAAAAACAGTAAAATTACAGTTACTGAAGTAGCAACAAAAATAATTATGTGGTTGGGGGGTCATAAGGAACTGTACTAAAGGGTCCTGGCATTAGGAAGGTTGAGGATCACTGCTCTAGGAGATGCATATAGGAACACATCTATGAGGATATTTCCAAAAAGGGTTAACAGAAAGGGGAAGACCCACCCTCAAAGGGGTGTCACCTTCCAGTGGACACCCAGATATGAAGAAGTCCAAGAAAGCAGTGTGCACCTGCCTGCCTTCACTGCTTTCTACATAAGCATCACTGTTGCTGTTGCCTCTGTCTCCTGGTAACATTAGATGTCAGCTTCTGCAATGTTCAATATGGTCTCAATGCAGGCAACTCTCCAGGGAAGTCAGGCCTTCAGCACCAGACAGACATAGCCTGACACAGCCTGACACAGCCTGATACAGACATCCACCTCTATAAACCAGGCAACACCAAGTTTGCAGCCTCTCCAGCATGCACAGAGCCACGGTCAGACTCTCTTGCCCCTATCCATCCAATCAAATCCCCCTTTGCTATATATTTGTAACTAATATATAACAATGCACACACATGCACATTCTTGGTCTGTTTCTCTAGAGAAGCCTGACTAATAAATTATATCTCCTAAGTTTAGTAAAATTAGAGACTGAAGCTAAGAGAGACATAAAAGAAAAGGGGATCCAATTATTTAATCAATGTATCTTTACTTTTGGTCTTCTACATTTTTATTTATATTACCACACAAGCTACTATAAAAAAAATGAGCTCAGCTTGTATTCCATCATCATTATTATGTCAACTTTTATATACATATATATTCATACTTACAATTTTATAATGTCCTCTTTAATGGCTATATTTTAATCTGCCAAAGGAGATACACTACAAGTTATCACCAAAGCCCTATTGACTTCTGTTGTTTCCAGCACTATTGTAAATATTATTGTGAAAGGGCTTTGGTAACAGGCTAGCCTCAGGCCTGGAATGATTCAAGCATTAAAGTGGCATCATCAGGAATCAACCTATCTCCAAACCTTGAGTTTCCGGTGGACTCATTTTATCATTACCTAAGGGTCATGTGACAACATAACCACCAACACATCCTGCCTTAAAACATCATGATTAAACTAGTCTCAAGGTAGACATCCATTTAACTGACTAAAGACACAGGTCTTAGGCTCACTGATTTCTGTCTGTGGTCAGAAAATACAATAATACGATTAGCCAAACTTGACACACAGACCAGTATTGCTTCGTGGAGATAGTCCCACCAAACTGCACGGACATAGAATTGTGGAGGAGGCAGGAGGATAGATGCGATGAGGCTAAACAAGTAAGCATTGCAATCAGCTCCCTCGGAATATCTCCCTTTTCTTTCTATGATTAAGTTAGATCCCCTCTATGAGTCTCTGAGATCTGAAAGTCAAACCTAACCACTCTCACTGAAACTGAGCAGCACTGGAGGGGAAGGGGGGAAGAGGAGGGAGGAGGAGGGAAAAGTGGAAGAAGAAGAAGAAGAAGAAGAAGAAGAAGAAGAAGGAGGAGGAGGAGGAGGAGGAGGAGGAGGAGGAGGAGGAGGAGGAAGAGGAAGAGGAAGAGGAAGAGGAAGAAGAAGAAGAAGAGGAAGAGGAGTAGGAGGAGGAGGTAGAGGAAGAGGAAGAAGAAGATGGAGGAGGAGGAAGAGGAAGAAGGAGGAGGAGGAGGAGGAAGAGGAAGAGAGAGAGGAAGAGGAATAAGAAAGAAAGAAAAAAGAAAGAAAGGAAGGAAGGAAGGAAGGAAGGAAGGAAGAAGCCAGGCAGTGGTGGCAGATGCCTTTAATGCCAGCACTTAGGATGCAGAGGCAGGTGGATTTCTGAGTTCAAGGCTAGCCTGGTCTACAGAGTTCCAGGACAGCCAGGGCTATACAGAGAAACCCTGTCTCGAAAAAAAAGAAAGAAAGAAAGAAAGAAAGAAAGAAAGAAAGAAAGAAAGAAAGAAAGAAAGAGAGAGAAAGAAAGAAAGAAGAGGCGTGAACAAACATTGATTTCAAGAGCTGGAGAGACAGTTCAGTGCTTAAGAGCACTTGCTGTTCTTCCACAGGACCCAAGTTCAGTCCTCATTAGAGAGCTCCCATCTACCTGTAAGTCTAGCATCAAGAACATCGACAACCTCTTCTGACTTCTGCAGCTGCTATGCTTATGTACAAAAATCCAAGCTCATACACATATATATTAAACATAATTTTTCAAATAAAATATAAAATGCAAATAAATCAAAATAAAAGTAAAATACATATTTGCCATGCCCAATCGTCTACTCCAGTAAAGTCTGCAGTATCAAGGTTGAAAGCCTGATCATGGACCAGAGGCATTATGACTTCAAAGGGAGTTTGTGCCCCCTAGGTATTCAGTCAGTCGTTGGCATCTCCTAACTCAGACATGTTCCAAATTAGTCTTTCCAATACTCAACATGCCTTCTTATTCAGGCATAAAGGTGCCCCAAGAAATGATTTGTTAATAGCTAAAACTTAAGATTAAACGTTGTTCCCTGGCCCACAGCATTCCAATATATCCTAATTTATTACCAAACTATTGTTAGCTTGGAATTTCTCACAAGGTAGCTGCCTTATCAGAAAGGGTGTCCTCAGAGTTAGCAACAGAGGTCAGGCACTATTGCTACTGTAAACATAGTTAGAATTCTCAGAGCAGTCCCACAGAAGACAGAATTGCTTTACATACCAGAGAGTAATTGAAGGGCTTCCCTCACTTAAGAGCATTCTCAGGAGCTGCTAGATTGGGACTTCCTGGTGCTTGCCTCCAACAGACCCAGAGAATTAGCTTGGAACTGCCAAGATAGCCCCAGCAGGAAGGGCACCACTGCTCTTCTGCTTCACACCTGGATGCCTGATCTTACTGACCTTGATGTGGCCCTCACCTGCCTATGTGACTTTTGTCATTTGCCCTATTTTCTGTATACTATATAATCCTGTTTTTTCACTTTGTGCATGGACTTACTTATACATTCAGATTTGAGACAGAGCATTCGAGCTTCATGCCTCATGCAGTCTGCAGCCCCTGGGCCCAGAGCACTCTGGCAGGGTAGGGGGGGGTGCAGCGCCTGTCCAGAAGAGGTGGCTGCTTTAGACCCAGTGTGCTTCAGGTGGCCTCGGATGTACCTCAACTACTGAGCTGCCAGATTTCTCATTTCTCTTTTGTAATGACTGTAAAAGCCTGATGCCATTTTTAAGAAATACACTCAGACTCAGCACTTTCATATGTCATCTCTGCCATCATTTCTTTGCCTATGTCTTGTCGACCTGACTAGGACCCTGTTTTTCCCATGGGTTGAGGGAGGCCCAGACTGGCCAGCCTACGGCACATATTAATTAATCGGGCATGAAATCTCCCCAACTCCCAGTCTGTCTCTCTCCCTTTCTGTCCCTTCCAATAGTAAGTACTGCAGTTGGCTCTCCCCAGGTCACAAGAGCTGACTGTTGAAGAATGATAAAGTCTTCAAAAAGCTTGCCAAATCCCTGGTAGATTGAAGATGGCCACAGTGGGAATATTTACACTGCAGAAATTGGTAAACATTTCCAGTGTATCACTAGTTCTTTCTAAGGCTTATCCTGCATATATCTGATGTTTTAGATTCCACAAATCCCAACATGCCACTCCCATCAGAGTTTGTGCATTATGAAGCAAAATGAGCTGAATTAGATTACAACCAAAAAGGATTTAAAGCTCAAAACAGTATTGATTGTTGTCAGCAAGATGGCTCAGTAGGTAAAAGCACTTACCTACTGGTACCAACATGATGGAGAGAAAGAACTGACTTCTACTGTGTCCTCTCAAGTATACACATAGTACACCATACACACTGTACCATACACACTGTACCATACACACACACACACACACACACACACACACACACAAAATTAGTTTTTCTAAAGCACCCACACGCATATATAAGAAACAGCCTCAGGCTAATAGTTTAATATGTCCCCCAAATTTTATGGGTTGGAAATTTACTCCCCAAAGTTATATGTTGATGGTATTTAAGAGCTGGAACTTTTAGGAGTTCTCTAGATTAATTCATTCATGGTTAATAGACTATATTATAATGGCAGTGTCTTTGTTATAAAGTATACTCTTTCTAGTGCCCTTATTGTCCCACATTTGTGGCATCCCCCTCTATGATATAAAGCAGCAGGAAGACCCTCTCCAGGTGCTGAGCAAATGCCATGGCTGTGTTCTTGGACTTCCAAGTATCCAAAACTATGGGTTAAATAAACTTCTGGGTTTTGTAAATCACTTACTATAGTAGATTGAGTATGAACTGTTGTTCATCCATAGATTCACATATTTGAACACATGGTTTCCTGATGGTAGTGCTGATTAAAAAGGTTGTGGACTCTTCAGGAGGTAGAGCCTTACAGGAGAGAGAAAGAGTCACTGAAGGTGGACCTTCAGGCTTTCTAGCCCAGCCCCACTTCCTGTTCACACTTAGCTGCATCAGTAAGGATGCAATGTGACCAACCAGCCTTCTGCTCCCTTTACCACACCATCCCTGCCTGCTGTCATCATGCTTTTTCCTCCATGATGAATGTCATCTCTCTGGAACTGTAAACCAAAATGCTATTTTTTTTTCAATTTTTATTTCAACTGCTATTTTTTTTTAATCACAGCAACAAGAAAGTGAAAGACTCAGTATAGGTGATCAGCTGAAATGAGCTAAGACAGTGGAGAGAGAGACCAGAGGCATTTCTTGATTGAGAGGGTCTTCTTTCTTTAATGGCCAGGGAAGGCCTTTGAAGATCTGATGAGCCAGGCCTCCAAAGCTGCCAGAGCCAGGCCTGTCTTGTACCGTCGGCTTTGATTTAGTGTGGGGTGTCTGCAGCCAGCCTCTGCTTCCTGTTGTTTCTTATGTGTCTTTTGATCTTACTTCAGACAGTTTTTATTCCCAAGCTGCACATGTGGAATGTGACTCTGGTGGCTCTGTCAGCCTAGATTGCCTTTAGACTTCCTTCATTTGGGGCATAGATTGTTCTCAATATAAATCTATCCCTTTCTCAAATCTTTGTTCAATGGTCTTGAGACTTCAACATGTTTCCATATGTTCATTGCTTCCCTTTAAATATGTTCATGCAGAATCCTATCAGAACCCTGATAAAACTATAAGGCAAAGGCCTGGCATAGCTCAGTTGGTAGAGTGTTTGCCTACCATGCATGAGCCTTTGGGTTCAAACCCCAGTTTCCCATAAAATAGGGCATGGTGGCCCACTTGTAAAATCCCAGAACTTAGAAGGTAGAAGCAAGAAGATCCGAAGTTTAAGGTAGAAGCAAGAAGATCGAAAGTTCAAGATCACCTTCAGCCACATACTGAGCTGGAAGGTAGCTTATGGCACCTGAGATCTTGTCTGAAAACAAAACACATAAACAAATAATATAAGGCAAATATTATTAAGACCATTTGATATGTAGGGAAATGAACAGCCAGACATTTACTCAGGCTCCCATAAGTACTTATTGGCAAAGCAAGGACTAGAACTCAGCACTCTGGATGCCTCATTCATTATTCATTTATTCATTTGCTCAATGATATTTAATGATGTGCTGTAATAGCTGTTGGTCCTTAGCTAGTAGGATGTCACTTGGCTTATTACAGTAATATGATTCCTAACTGCTGAGAAATATATATATTTATTAAAACATCTCATATATCCCATAAATTTCAACTATTACATGTAGAGGAAAAAAACAAACTCAGTCCCTGGTCCTGTGTGGAAGGAACTATAACTTCCTCTCACAGAGTTTGTGAATATTCCACATACCAAAATCTCCCCTTTGCAGTCTACAAGCAAACTGAACCTCATGGCAGTGCCAGGGTCCCCCTAAATCTTGAACTTGTATAAATCCAAGGTGTTTTTAGAGTAGCTTGACTACCAGCAATAGCCAACCTCAAGAGAAAGGGACTTGTTTGGAGCATGTGGGATAACAGGGAATCAAAGCAAGCTGGGGACCAGACCTTGAAGCAGGGCAGGTCTAGGATATGGAGAACAGGTACTGTCTTACCACACACCTAGACTCTCAGCAGTTTTAATGATCATTTCACAGAACCTGTGACCGAGTCCCAGAGCACCACTTCACACATGCTCCCATAAGGAAAAGAAATGCTCAGCTCTAGGGAAAAATTGGGATGTTGTTATCCAGGAAAGAACCGAACATCACTCATGACAAGAGTCATTAATATTTTTATGTTCTCTAGAACCCACAGATGATAGACAGCAAACGCTATCTTTCCCAAAGAGTATCTTTACAAGGGCTCACAGAGGTAGGCTACACAATTGGTATTTTCCTCAATCTCACATGATAGAAGGTTTCAGAAGAGCTAAGTGTCTACCAAATTCTCTTTCCTTTCTCTTTTCTCAAAAGACTTCAATTCAAAACATCCACCAAGTTACAAAAATACACGAGTATTTGCAGAGTCCTTATGTCTTGTCCAGATCGCTGCAATAAGGATCTGTTGATATCCTGGCTGACAATGTTTTCCTCCCAATAGCCTTTTCTCTACACCCCAGCCACAGTGATTCTGGTTACGTAAACATCAAAGAAACCTGAAAGATCATTCAATGGTTAAGCCTGCTCAATGCTCTTGCAGAGGATCCAACTTCTATTCCCTGAACCCATATAGCATAGCCCATAACCTCTTATAATTCCATCTCCAGAGGATCTGAAAACTTCTGTGGGTACCTGCACTCATGTGCACACACTCATACATAGAACCACATATGTATATAATTTAAAATAAAACAAATCATAAACATACATATTGAAGTATATCAGTCTGGAGCTCTAATCCTTCCTAAATCAATACCTGTGTTATCTGACCCTTAGATCGCACTTCTACATAATCTGCTGCCATTTGACCTAATTGACTGTTGTAGCATTGTCCAATATTTATATTATATATCTATTGGTTCATAGACCAATTTCTCCTTTACAATGCAATGCATGTACATCAACGTCTCTGTTTCATTCATTCCTGTATTTCAGAACTTAGTATGGTGCCAGATGCATAATAGGCCTTCAATACTCATCTTTCTAAGGAATGGACAAATGACCCTTGTTACCTGCTTACCAATATGTCTAGTGGCTAAAACATATTTTAAAACATTTAAACAAAACTATACAACTGCAGATTGTATGGTACTGATCACAAGTCTTACTGATGATCAGTCTGAGTTGCCACTATTAAGCAACTGGATTGACATAAAGGAGAGAGAAACATGGCTCTCTTGAAGATAATATTCTAGAAGGATGAGATTTGTACTTGGATTCAAAGGTAGGTCATTTTAAGTGAGAAAGAGGAAGAAAAAAGACTTCTCAGGTTGTTACACATATTAATTATGGGGAACCACATTCCCCAACTTTTGCTTCTCTACACAACTCTCCTAGCAGTTCAATTTGGTGTATGTTGAGTTTTAAATTCCTGTGAAACATGTCTACCTGATGCTGGGAAAATTGAACTGGGAACTTGGTCTTGAGATCTAGAACTGGAAATATCCTGTAGAAAGCTGATACTTGCCATGAACACCATCCAAGAAGTTCTTGCTTCCTTAGACTTCAGCCTAATACCTTCCAGAATTGGTGCTTTCAGACCAAATAATGGTATTCATAATGAGAACCCACACATTCCGTCTCAAGCTCACCTGAGCAGCTGCATTGCAAGAGTAGGTACCACCAGACCTTTCCTTGAGGTGTACATACCCAGGCTCCCAGTGATCCAAGCACCAGAAGCTGGAGAGCAGCTGACCTCACATCTCAGACAGTTCTGGTTTATTCCTCTGGTCCAGCATAGTTATTAATCATGCCCCATTCACTCTCCAAATCACCCCAGTTCAAATGACAAATTGTCAGTCTGTAATTCCCCCAAATGACAAACTGCCCAAATAGCCAATTTCTTTAATGACCCATTCCTCAAATGACCAATTTACATAATGTCCTTATGGCCTTTAACTTTCTAGTTTAGTCAGTTTTTATTTTACTTTCATAATACCACTCTTAAAATGTTTAAATAGTGGCTAGGGAGATAGGTCAGTCATTAAAGTCTTATCATGCAAGCACAAGGACCAGAGTTCAGTCTGAAGAATCCACACAAAGAAAAACTAGAAGTGGTGGTCTATGGGCATGTGCTTGTAACACCAGTACTGACAGACAGAAACAGGTAGATTCCCAGAGTTCACTGACCAGATAGCACAGCCTACATTGTAATCTCTTGGCTGGCAGCAACTGCTGTCTCAAAAGACAAGGTGTACAGTTGTTGAGGGTAAACATCCAAAGCTGACCTCTTGTCTCTACCCCTACATACCACCCACCCACAGTTGTACACACACAAACACAAATAAACTTTTTTTTAAGTCATGGGCTAGAGAGATGGTTCAGCAGTTTAGAGTACTAGCTTCTCTTCCAGGGACGTCAGTCTAATCCCTAGCACAACTAGGAAACGTGGTAGCTCACTACTGTCTGTACCTCTAGTTCCAGGAGATCTGACACACTCATACAAACATGCATGCAGGTAAAACACCAATGCACATGAAATAAAAATAAATGATTTTTAAAAAAAGTCTCCTAGCTCTCTAATGCTTGAGCTATATACTTAAGCCTCAATCAACCCACAGTCTTGCCATGATTCTGCCCCTGCCACCTGAGGACTGAACTGAACTCTGCATACCTTCTCCAGGAGGCACCACCTACTCACTCCCCCTACAGCTTCCAACCCGTGCTACCCACAGACCATTGGTAGAACCCCATGAGCCTTCCACAGACTTCTAAGTATATAAAATAATAACATAACTCAACAGAAAGTTTACTGCAGAAGTTGCACCCAGCCCTAGCTGAACCAGGACTGTTTCTGATAATCCATTCACACATCAACGCTGGCCCCAGCCTGAACCCAAATACCATCCAGCTGGTTCAAAATGTGTCAAACTAGGATAAGAGTAAACAGATATAAAACCTGTTCAATAAAAGGGGTGCAAATATTCACACAAAGAAACACCACCATTGGCCTAACTCCAGGTATATAGATCCCATCATATAAACAAGCATGAATAACCAGAGTAATATGTCTCATTGAGAAATTAGTACTCCTTTAGTAATGTTCCCTGAGAAAAGCATCTTAGATTAATTCAAAATAGCAATTATAAAGGAACACCAAGAAGAAATGAATTAAATACTGGAAGGAACATAAAAAAGCACAAACCACTGAATTAAATAAAGAAAAATCAAGATGAAAATAAGTATTTAATTTAAAAAAATTATAAGAGTAACTGATGGCCTCCATAGATTCATATATTTGATTACTTGGGCCCAGTAGGTGAAACTGTTTGGGAAGGATTAGGAGGTATAGCCTTGTTGGAGGAAGTGTGTCATTGGGGGTAGATTTTGAGGTCTCAAAAGCCCATACAATTTTCAGTTAGCTTGCTCACTCTGTCTATCTGTCTGTCTGTCTGTATATCTGCCTCATGCTCATGGATCTTATAGAATTTATGAAGAAAACTCAAACTGAAATAACACTATGTGTCTATGATCACAATGGAATAAAACTAGATTATCAACAACGATACAAACCACAGAAACCACACACAATCATAGAGGCTAAACTACACACTACTGGATGGTAAATGGATCATTGAAGCAACAAAAAGATTAATAAGATTGACAAACCCTTGGCCAAATTAACCAAAAGAAATAGAGATGTCCCAAATCAATAAAATGAAAAATGAGCTAGGCAAGATACTTCAATGAATACTACAGGGTTTTAAAGGCAAATCTCCAAATCCTTTATCCCACCAAATTGGAAAACCTAAAAGAAATAGGTGACACCAAGAAAGGGTCAAAAATTTAAACCAGGATAGGATCAAAAATCTAAATGAAGCTGGTACTGACCTGAAAGTTTTGTCCCTTATAGCTATCCTTCTTAGTACTGAAAGGAGCCATGCCCACCGCCAGGGTAGTAAAGCCACAATCTTACCCAGCTGTGAAGTTTTCAAGCTACAATAATGACCAGCCTGGAAAGATATAGCCAGTAGTGCAAGAATGGCGAAATGTTGCAAGAGTAACTGCAGTGGCTTGGATGGTTAAAAAATAATGGCCCCCATAGGCTCATATATTTACCTACTTAGTCCCCAGCTGGTGGAACTATTTGGGAAAGATTAGGAAATGTGGCCTTACTGGAGAAGATGTGCCACTGGGAGTGGATCTTGAGGTTTCAAAAGCCCATACTATTCCCAGTTGTCTTGCTCACTCATTCTATTGATCTATCATATGTATTATATATGCCTCATGTTTGTGTATCAGATGTAAGCTCACAGCTACTGCTCTAACTCCATGCTTTCCTACTGCCTGCTCCCTGCCGTGATGGCCATATACACTCTAACCCCCTGGAACCATGAGCCACCAGATTCAATGTTTTCTTTTATAAGTAGTCTTGGTCATAGTGTTTCTTTATAGCAATAGAAAAGTAAGTGAGACAGTAACCAACAATTTATTATTGGATTTTAGGCCTTTCCACCAAATGGAGCTCAGGCCTGACACCATTAACAGGACCAAGAACCCACGTCTGAGCCAGGCCATGTGCCCTAAAGGGGAACTTACTACTATTATCCTGCTAAATGAATATAATATCATATCACCTCCTAAGTACTTATCTTTATACACAGAGATCAGTGCATCTCTCAGCCCTCATCAGGGCTATTTTGTAATAGACAGCAGCTAACACAAAGATCCACAACTAGTCAGCATGAAGATGATAAATGCCTACAGAGTGCTCATGTTTACGGGATATCTACATCAGACCATTCTCTCCTGAGGTTGATGTTTCAAGATCATAAGAAATTTTATAAGTGCCAGAGAAAATAGATGACTACAATGAAGAGATGCTTTCTGGGCATGATAGAGAAGTCACACACATAAGCTGAAAGCAGCTGTGACTGAATGCACAAGACCTGTGTAAGATCAAGCCATACAGAACAGCAGCATGGTTAGGAAGGAGGGTACGCAGTTCCTTCCCTGAGTTATAAAGGCAGTTGATGGCTACAGGGGAAAGGTTTCCTTTTCCTTTAGGGATGCAGCCCCTGAGAGGCTACTTGTGCTCCAGCAGATAGCTCACATGCTTACACACATACTGGGAGCACTAAGTAAACTCAGTGAGTTCATAAAAGGAACACATGAAACTGAGATGGAATAGTGGGAGGTGGAATTAGAAGGGAGGGAAATGGGGAGTGGGTTTGATCAAAATACATTATATGCATATATGAAATTCTCAAACAACCAAACAATTATTAAAAAATAAATAAATAAATAACAATAACATTTTTAAAAGAGAAACTTAAGCCTCTTGGGGCACCTCTCTGTTGGTGCCTCTATTTTTCCTTCCTCTGCCTCTAATCCTACCCCTCGTCCTCCAGCAAAAAATAGTGAGGAGCAGGACAGAGAAAAACTAAACGTGTTCTCATGAATACATTCTCCTCATGAATATATTGATTTATGAATATATTCTTTCTAAATGGTGTCTTCTCGTATATATCCCTAAATGTAAAGAGTTCATATGAATGTATTTTCCTTATGAATGATAATGACAATAAAAAATATATTTCTAACAATTCTCCCCATTTGAATATATACCTCTGTGGATACATTTATATCACAGTTCTCAGGACTCTCTCTCTCTTTATCTCTCTTTCTCTCTCTCTCTCTCTCTCTCTCTCTCTCTCTCTCTCTCTCTCTCTCTCTCTCTCTCTCTCTCTCTCTGCCTCTCAGTTTTTCCTGTTTCCTGTCCCCCAGGCTATTAAACCTGACTAGAAAACAAGCTGTCAAAAATCCCTCAAAATACTATTAAGAAATCAAAATGAAAACCAAAACTAAATAGTACAGATGACATAAATTAGGTCTAGTGAATTAGTTCTTCAGTGAATTGAGCCACAAAATGAATCTTCTCTTGGGAAATTAGCACTCAACTACTTGACATTTAGTGACTGACCATCCCAACCTATTGCTTTTCTAACCAGCCCATTTAAAATGGGACTTCCATTACCCTCCTCATGACCCCAACACCCCCCAAAACTCTCTAACCAATGGACATATTTCTTCTACAGTTTTATCAAAACCAAAAATACTTATATTTGCTCATTACTGTCCAGTATTCCCACTTAGCTTATTAATACAGGAACCAGGTCTCATTGAGTTCTATTCACTAGGCTTTTCAGTCATAACACAGTCCCTGAGGATGAGAAGACACTCAGTAAATACTTGTTGAATAAGAAGTCAAAATGAATGAATGAAGGAAGGAAGGAATGACCTCCTTAGGTTCAAAAAGAAAAACTGCATAGTAATATCTACCTCAGTTCAAACTAACATCATCTCAAATTATAGGACCTTTCCACTGGGGGGTGGGGGGGGGAAGAAGGTTAGCAAAAGAAAATGTAATTGGGCGTAAAAGGAGGAGAGTTTCAAGAAATTAGCAACTGTAAACCAATTTTTAATTAGACTGAACCTGTTTGAGCAGCTCAAATCAGAATGCACTGAAGAAAACTTTACCCCAGATGCTACGACATTGCCCATTTATACAGCTCTTCTTGAGACAGATGGCATTGAGTCAGGATTTTACAGAGGCTTTAATGGCTCTTCTGTCAGCCTTTAGGCTATCATTTGCATAGGAAGCAGATATTGCTGGGCTGCTGGTGGTGACTGCCTATTACCCACTTGGACATGACCTCACCTTCGTGTCTCCATTTTCCATTCTTACCACGTGCAGTCATAACCTTCTGGGAAAATCTGCACACAGAACATAAAATAAGAGCAAAACCAGATCATGCCAAGCACTGTGCTAATTATGGTTTGACTGACAAGCCTCCTTGTTCGAAATTCATCTCTAATGAGTCTAACACTTCTGAGTGAGTGTGATGTGGTTTCCTTTCCACCCATTTAGTATCACAAGTCAACGGCAGTTGCATCAGAGCAATTATCTGAGGGGAAGCCATTTTTAAAGACACACATAATTTTATCGTGGCTCTGCATTGATTGTGGAATAGGTTTGTAGGCTCATCCCATCTCTGGAGACACAATTATTACAGGAGAGACAAGAGACATTTCATGATGAAAGAATAACCTCTTCCTCATCTGGAAACAAATCATGCAGTTCTGACAAACATGAGAGTATTTTATTCACACTCTGACAATTTACCTGGAGCCAAGAGAGTAGGAATGAGTTCCTCATCTATCTGCCATCTCCAATCGTGAGACCCAGCCAATGGCACAGTTCCTCAGGAAAGGGCAGGGGTCAGAGGAGCTGTAGAGTGATGTGTTCGTTATTTATTCTGAGAACATGAGTTCAATGGGCAGAGCAGGAGTCTCAAAGAGTCCTGCTTTCTCCCTCTCCTCTCCTCTCCAGAGCTTCAGAAATCCCCCAACCCAAAGTTCCAGGAATCGAGGGCCATCATTTTTGCAGCTTCCAAATATGTAATGGCCCAAGCCAAGTCCTTAAGCATTAGTCTCTTCTTTCCTTTGACTCTAAAAGTCTTAGTTATTGGCTAAGGGAAGAAAGTAGGTGAAATTACAAACATTTAAATAAAAAGTCTCCTTTGCCATAACATTGCTGCTCGGATAACATCAGAGAATGTTGATGTATAGGTTTGGTTTTTGTTGAAACAGAGTTCCCCTATATATATTCCATGTTGGCCTTGAACTCACTATATACCCCAGGCTGGCCTTAAACTTAAATTAATCCTCCTGCCCCAGCCTCCTAAGTGCTAGGATTACAAACAAGAGCCACTGTATTCAGTGAAATGCTGTTTTGACAATATAGTTCAAAACCCAATCAGAACTAAAGAGATTGCTCAGTGGTTGCTCTCCTAGAAGACCCAGGTTCAATTCCTAGAACACACTTACCAGCTCACATCTGGAACATCAATTTGAGGAAATCCAATGCCGCCTTCTGTTCTCTGAAAGGTACATATATAGTGCAGAAATATATATAATGCTTTTGTGTTTTGGGTACATTGCGGCTGTAGTTTTGATGTGAAATTTTGCAAAGGGCCCACATGTGAAAGGCTTGGTATCCAAATCATAGTGTTATCATTGGGAGTTGGTGGAACTTCAAGGAGTGGAGTCTAGTTGGCAGAAAATCAAGTCTACCACTAGGAGCATGCACTTGAAGGCAAAACATACACACATAAAATAAAAATAAATAAAATTTTAAAACATTAAAAGTTAGCTAAGTATGTTTTAAAGAATTGTAAAATAAAATAGAATATATCTGTGACTACCTATGATAATGTCTGCTTCAATTGTGCAAGTGTATGTATAAATATATCATATGTTTATGTATAAAGATATCATTAGCTAACACTCATATAATGCTTAATATTCACCAAGGACTGCAAGGTGCTTTCATATACATTAGCTTACTGAGTCTCTATGATCATTCCATAAGATAGAACTATGTTGTGGGTGGCCCTGGTGCTGCTTTTATTTTGATGTTAATTTTGCTTTCCCAGGAGGGGTTGTCTAGACCAAAGAATGAGTCACGTCATACTCAGGTGACTTCTAGTGAACCATCCCACACTGAATAAAGGAGCCAATCGCTGGACGAGTAGATGGGACTTCCAGGTTGGATAGGGGGAAAGTGTAGGCAGGAGAGGTATAGAGGCTTTTGGATGGGGAAAGGACAAGATGTAACTACTAGTGTCTCTCAGATTCAATGGCAGATCCACCAGGATTTGCCACTGGAGATTTAGATTTAATATGGCTTACAAGATTAGGACTCTAGTTGTTGAGCCCAGTGATTGAGTTACCATTGTTTCTGAACTAAATTTGTGTGATGTTTTCCTTCACATGGCAGCTCGATTGGGTTCCAGAGAGAAAGGTACTGTGGCAAAGCATGTGTTTGCCAGGTGTGCACCACAAAAAGCCACTGGAGTCTTGAAGCATGGGGCTGGTGTGGTAGTGACCGGCCCATGGGAATTTAGCAAGCTGGGTAGAGAAATTTTGGAGTTCTGAGTTAGAGAGTGTCCACAAGATAAGAACAGGCCAGCCATTGCCTGCCAGTGCATGGCTGGCCAACCCGCCAGGGCAGAGTAAGTAGCTGGGTTTAGCATGGGTTGGTGCTGACTTTTTTAAATATTTCCCACAACAGAACTAGTTTTAAACCAGTTTTATAGTTGGTAGAACTGAAATACAAATGCTTATGCAGTATATGCAAGACTATCCAGCCAGCAAATAGATGCAGGTAATCCAGGCTACACACTACACTTAACTACTGAAATACCCTGTCTCCTAAACATATTTCTTACACTGAGTTTTATATTTATGAAAAGTTTGGTGAATATAAATTTAAGTGGATTGTGTATAGCATATATCCCATGTTAGTTCTAATTTCAAATAGTGGTCACTCTACCAAGCCATATGAGATAATGTTTGACTCAGAAAATATGGTCCCTATATCAAATATTCTAATGTCACTAACAACATTACCCTTGCCTCCAACCATAAACCAGAAATCTCCTGCCTTGATCATCTATCCCTGGAACAGCATCACTTCTTACATGGAATAATCTCAAACCCACTCTACCAAGATTAATAAAAAAAAATTGCTTATGTTCTGGAAAAGTTATTGTACCATTAGCAATGAAATCTAAAGCTTTTCAGAAACTACTTAGTCTTGGAGGAGGTGGAGTAGCTATAGAATTACATCATAAAACAACCATTGCAAAGTTTATTTTCCTTATCCTGGATTACAAAGAGCTGTGATAATTACAAGGAGATCACATAATCCAATGAAAACATCCCTAAACTTTTAGTCATGATATCTGACCTTCGCACTGCCAGAGTTATGTAACTTGGGCAGATCATTTATTAACAACAGCTTACCCTAGCTGAGATTTTATGAGTCCGCACTCATGGCTGTTAGTTCCAACAACCACTCTCTGAGGAAGGTACAGGAGACTATCAGAGAGACAGATATCACATGACTCTTCTCTCTGCTTGCTTCTCTTTCTTCACATCAATAGACTTCCCTCTCTACCAAAAGGAGAAGCAATCATGTGGGTCAGATGGCAAGATCACTCAATCACAGGTGAAAGGTGAAAGACTTGGCCTCTGAGACTCCTCCTTTGTTCTGCATGTTCTCCATCCACTGTGCATTATCTCCAGGCACTTGGGTCCCCTGTACTAGCTGTGAGCTCCCGTCCTCAGCCTCTCGGGGACACATTGCTCCTAACAGGTAAGTCTACCTCCTTCTTCAGAAGATAAAGCTAGAGGCACCTCTAGCTTAATATATATATTAAATAATATATCTATATAACATAGGTAGATGTTATATTCAATATATATTTTATAATATATTATATATCTATGTAACATCTTATAGATATAGATATATTTTATATATAATGTATGTATAATAGAGAAAGAAAGATAGAGAGATCCCTTAGTTGATTTCCTACCACCCTGCCCACTGGTCAGGCCCTAACCAGTGACTGAACCTGCATGAATATAAAAACACAGCACCCTCACAGATTAAACCAGTTCAACAATGTCAATCAAACCTTCCCTCCAGCTCCTTACAAGATGAAGCCTGTTGCATGCAGCTGGAACTCCACCTTGGCTAGGCTTTTTCACCTTGCCTACTTTCTCCCTCCACTGCTGTGCAGCTTTTCCCCATGGGCCTTTCCTTAATAAATCACTCATAGCTGTCTCTTATCCTCCACATCTACTTCTAGAAACCTGACCTAAACTCTCACCCCACCACACCCTCTATTGCAGGCCTAATCTGATTTGAAAAAAAAAAAAAAAAACCTAACCTCACCAAATTTTCTCTCTAAGACGTTTAGCACATTCTTCGCATGCAAGTAGGTTAGAGAACAGCCAACGCTACACCTATAGTGGCCATCTTAAACCCAAATATGAGAACATAGATGCCTCATTTAAGTCTCTAGCCTCAGATGGGCTCATCTTCTTCCAGGGACCTTCTCTGTGGAGGTTAGTACTCATTGGTCAGCCATTGACACAGCAGGGCTTTGATATCCACTGAGTTGCCGTTCTCAATCATCCCTCTCAGCTAGAAAACTAACAGGAAGGGTGGGATATAGACATAGGCATCTCTAGTTACGAGACCCTCTGACTATCATAGACACAACAAAGATCTCACAACTTGGCTTCAGGCTTTCAGACATCAGAGCCCTCCTGATCGCTTAAAAGCCAGAAGATACCTTGGAGCTTTGTCTCCG
Organism: Mastomys coucha; assembly: GCF_008632895.1. NCBI lineage: Eukaryota > Metazoa > Chordata > Mammalia > Rodentia > Muridae > Mastomys > Mastomys coucha. Next base: position 61,466,543 of record NW_022196914.1, on the reverse strand, counting down.
AGTACTTAGATAAAGGTACTTATGTTAGCTTTAGGTTATTGTAACATATATCTGGGAGAAATCAATTAATAAAGAGAAAAAGGTTGTCTTGGATCACAGTTTTGGACATTTCAATAGTCAATTGTCCTGTCACCTTGGAGCCTAGAAAAAGCAGCATGTCACAATGGGGCATAGATGAAACCCACACCTCAGCATCCGAGAGATGAAGAGTGAGTGAAGAAAGGGCTGTGTCCAATATCTCCTTCAAGGGCATGCTCCCAGTGACCCAATTTCTGCCAACTAGGCTCCACTCCTTGAAGTTCCACCAACTCCCAATAGCACCATGATTTAGATAACAAGCCTTTAACACATGGGCCCTTTGGGAAATTTCACATCCAAACTACAGCAGGAATGCAGCCGAAACCAGGAGTTTTCCCAAGGTCACACCACTCACAGTAAATCTTCCTCCTAAGTCTCAGTCTGTGGACATGGAGTGGGGGTGTGTTGAGCACAGAGCCAGCCTACAGGCAGAGAAGAGGTGAGGACTAGAGAGTTCAGCACTGTCATTTCAAACCAGGCCTCTGAGCATCTCTGGTTCTCTCCAGACTTATTGGTGGCAATTGATTGGTTTGAACGTCTTGACCTCTTGCCCACTGGGGTAAACAGTATGAAGTGTAAACTAACTTTCACCATGTGGCCGGAGGAGACCTGATCGATACAGTGAGTTACACTTACACCCAGACCTAGCATGGTGTCAGCCACACCTGAAGTACCACTGTAGTGGATGGAGTCACTGCACCACGCTCAGCTCTGACTGCAAAGACTCATTCTATTTATCATGTTACCATAAATAATGAAAATAATGTTCATAAGCAGATGTAAATATAAAACATACTTTTATACTAATCCATGTTACTTATATGTGTCTAATGCAATATATATAGAATTTGCACATAAATAACAATTTAGCAAGCAGTAAATTTTAACTATAAGAGATATACTCTTATATTTAAGAAATTGATGATAGGCTCTCTGCTCCTCTCCATTCGATAGACAGCTGCATCTTCTTATGCAGTGCCAGTCTTGTCCCTGAGACAAAGGTGTCTCATTACCAGGATTTCCTTCATATCTGGCAGAGAGGATATTTTGTCGTCAATGACCCTTTCATTGATCTCAACTACATGGTTTACATGGCCCAGTATGACTCTACCCATGGCAAGCTCAACAGCACAATCAAGGCTGAGAACAGGAAGCTTATCATCAATAAGAAAGCAGTCACCATCTTCCAGGAGCGAGATCCCGCCAACATCAAATGGGATGATACTAGTGCCAGGTATGCTGCGGAATACACAAGAGTCTTCACCACCATGGAGAAGGCAGGGGCTCAGGTGAAGGGTGGGACCAAAGGGGTTATCACCTAGGTCCCTTCTGCCAATGCCCCCATGTTTGTGATGGGTATGAACCACGAGGAAGATGACAACTCACTAAAGATTGTCAGCAATGCATCCTACACCACTAACTGCTTAGTGTACCCCAGCCCCCAACCAAGGTCGTCCATGACAACTCTGGCATCGTGGTAGACTCATGATCACAGTCCATGCATCACTGCCGCCTAGGACACTGTGGATAGCCCTTCTGGGAAGCTGTGGTGTGATGGCCGTGGGGCTGCCCAGAACGTCATCCCTATATCTACCGGTGCTGTCGAGGTTATGGGCAAGGTCATCCCAGAGCTGAACCAGAAGCTCACTGGCATGGCCTTCTGTGTTCCTACCACCAATGTATCCGTCATGGATCTGACATGCCCCCTAGAGAAAGATGCCAGATATGATGACATCAAGAAGGTGAAGAAACAGACATCTGAAGACCCACTTAAGGGAATCCTGGACTACACTGAGGACCAGGTTTTTCTCCTGTGACTTTACTAGTGACTCCTTTTCTTCCACCTTTGATGCTGGGGCTGACATTGCTCTCAAAGACAACTTTGTAAAGCTCATTTCCTGGTATGGCAATAAATACGGCAAGAGCAACATGGGCATGGACCCCATGGCCTACATGGCCTCCAAGGAGTAAGAAATCCTGGACCACCCTAGCAAGGACACAGACGAGCAAGAGAGAGGCCCTCAGCTGCTGAGGAGTCCCTGTCCCAAGTCAGCACCTAACACTGAGCATCTCCCTCACAGTTTCCATCCCAGACCCCCAGAATTACAGGAGGGACTTAGGGGGGGACCTACTTTCTTGAATATCGTCAATAAAGTTTACTGTATCCAAAAAAGGAAAAGAAAAAGAAAGAAAATAAATTAATTACACAGTAAAATTGTAAGGACTCACTTCACAGATACACTTTCATTTCACTTTTACAGGCTTCACTTACCAGCTTTTCCCCACTAGCAGCAGAATGATTGTGGTCGTTTGAATGAGAAATGGCCACAGTGAGCTCCTGTATTTGAACACATGACTCCCCACTGTCTGGGAAGTTGATGGGACCTTTAAGAGTTAGAGCCTGAAGCTCACTGCAGGAAGGCTTCACCATGTCTTCCTGCCTGTTGCCATGCTTCCTCTGCCATGATGGGCTCCATCCTCTGGGACCCGAGGGAAACTGAGTCTCCTCTTCCCTAAATTGATTTTTTTTGTCAGAGGATTTTCATCACAGCAACAGAAAAGTAACTGCTAAGTTGGTATAATTGAATGAAGGAAAAATTTAATTGGGAAAATCATCCATTTACTGTTTGTTTCAGACAAAAGACCACCACAAACTTATTTATCCACAAACTGAGGATTCAATAGTTCTTGAGAATATCAGTTTGGAAGCTGTGCACTAAAGCCACCGTCAAACAAGTAAACTGCATTTAGAGTTAAGAGGATTGATTCAGAGGACCCATCATATTGTGCCGTCTTCCAACAGACAGCTGAAACCCAACTGTATGGTCATCAAAGCCTGGAAATGCTGAAACCAGGTTTAGAGATACATCCCCAAGACACTAAAGACCTCGGAAGTATTTAGACTGGAATTCTAGAGCTCAGCCATAGTTCTGCTCTGTAGGCAACTAGTGAAATTTCTAAAAAGGAATTTATATAGCACATATATAAGTAGGGTGGGTTATTAGTTTTAAATGGTTTCAGATTTTATGAGTACATCAAAGGAGACCTAAGGATCTCATAATGGTAGTGAAAGATTTGGGGAGGTGGACCATTTGCTCCCTCCCTTTATTTAAATGTCAGACAATATGATGCATGGGAAACCAAGAAGGGCAAAAATACTCCAAAATTCTAGGAAAAGGTAAATAGAAAGTAACCCAGACAGTCAAGGCCAAGAACAGTTGATTCAGTTAATTTCCATGGGCCATGACCCCTCAGGGCAAGCTCCCCACTACACACTGAGGATAAACAAACAACTAAAGCCTACTCCTTCTCTGATGTGAAATGCCACACCATGAAGCAGATATTAGGAGAAAGAAAGAGTAAAAGTGTGACTAAGAGACCCTGGGAAGAGCAGGTGGACATGGCAAGAGCCTAGGAAACAAGATTATCTGTTTGTCTTGAACAAAAGACTCTCATCTGCACCAGCTGAGAAAGCCATAGCTCTCTACCTCTATCTCCAGTGGCTGCCCTGGATCATTAACTGTTATCCACCCCCAGTAATACAGGGAGAATAAGAGCAAGCTCTATACGATTACCTTGTGTCTACCACAGGCATTGCATTAATTACCTCTGATTGCTATAGCCAAATGTCTAGCATGCCCAAGAGTAGGAAGAAGAAGGCTCACAGTTTCTGAGGGTTCAGCCCACAGTCCTTGGCTCGATTGATTCTGGACCTATAGTGAGACAACAGGAAGTGTGTCGGGGAGGCCATTCACCTCATGGCAGAGTGAGATGTGAGATGAGGCCAGAGCAACCAGAGGACACACTTGCTATGGCATATTTCCTCCAGATAGGCTGTAACTTTAATTGTTTCAAATCTTATTTTAAATGATGGTTCTTAAACGCTTTAACCTTCCTTGCAGCCCACCACTCACCAGAAAGGTAAGGGAAAAGAAAGGATCCTGGGAAGTGGACCTGTTTAGAAAGGTTTTTTTGAGCAACTACTATCTGTGCTGTCTGGAAATCAGCAGTTCAGTTCACAGGTTAGCAGTGGCAGCTCATTCCACTTGCAGACACTTCACAGATACCCCAGCAGTCCAGTTAGGTAGAGTCCAGTTAGCAACAGCAGTGACACGACCTAGTAGAGACAGCCAGGCCCCAGCCTCTGCTCAAGTCAGCAGGAGGGACCAACAGGAACCCCAGGAGAAGTTCTAGGCTGTGCCTCTCTCAGAGAAGCAAAGATCAGCGAACAAGATAGACCTACAAGCATTGCACAGCTAGCTGTACTAGGAAGCCAAGCTCTGTCTCCAACACTCTGTGGAGTCCTATTTATACCCTCCAAACATTGTGTCCTCCACGTGCCTTGCCTCAGCTCAGCTCTTGCCTGAAGACATGCATCCAATCAGCCCGAGTCCTTGGAAGCCGCAACAAACTGCAGAACATCACCAGAAGTTTTTTTGGTGCATTCCTCTCTATGGCATCCTGACAAATGCAGCACAACTAGACAATAGAGGGCAGACCAATACTTGCATGTCGTTAGCAAAGAATCCATCACGTGTCTTTTCATGTGCTTGCTTTAACAAAGCATCCTCTCTCCTGTGTCTGCTTCAGTGAAACATTCCTTCACAAGTCTGCCTTAGCCTTTCACACCTGTGTCCACTTTAACAAAATGTTTCTTCAGGTGTTTGCCCCAGCAAAACACCATCCAACTGACTTTCTAAAGAACTCTTAAGTTTCTACTTCATAGGCCCTATCTATTATCTTTTAGTACTTCCCTATTAGACTATCACATTATGAATCCTTCAAGAGCTGGGCAGTGGTGGCGCACGCCTTTAATCCCAGCACTTGGGAGGCAGAGGCAGGCGGATTTCTGAGTTCAAGGTCAACCTGGACTACAGAGTGAGTTCAGGACAGCCAGGGCTAAACAGAGAAACCCTGTCTAAAAAAAAAAAAAAAAAATGAATCCTTCAAGAAATTAATCAGGGCTAGCAAGATGTCTCAGCAGGTCACAGTACTTGCTGCCAAGCCTGAGTTCAATCCCCAGAACCTACGTGGTGGAAGTAAAGAACTGATTCCCAAAAGTTGTCTTCACACATACACACAAATGTTAAAAAAGAAAAGAAATTAGTCCACTGATCAAGTTAAAGTTCTCAAGATCTACCCACATCCCAAAAGCTCATCAGATGGCAACAATGCACACTACAGATGTACCTAACAGGGTCATTTCATATCCAACCATAACAATTATCCCCATTGGACAGATGGATAAATTGAGGGTTAAAAAGTTAAATACCCTGAGCTCATGCCAAAGTTAACAAATAAAAGAACTAACATTCAAGCCAATGCCTAGCTAGCACCAAAGTCGAAGGCCTCCTCTCTCCCACCCTGTGTCCTCGTGTAGTTTATGGCTGATTATACAATGCCTTTGCCCTATTCTATCTCCTAGAGAGCAATGAGGAGAATAGAATATTCCATTCTCTCTGATTTATGGTCCAAGAATAGACTGAGAAGGTTGGTCATAAACCACCAAACAAAACTTAAGTGCCTCTAGGTCCAGCTTCCTAGAGCTCCACAGCGGGATACCTTTGGGGACACAGACAGGGACCTGATCTGGAGCTTCCAACGAGCTGAAGAAGGGCCTCTGGGCTTCTCGAGATCAGGATGTCCCCTATTACCTATTCCATGATAGTACCTTAGATAGTATTTTTTTTCAGGTTAGGAGACTCTATTTTATAAGAGACTTTCTGCTCCATTTTGAGAGAGGAGGATTACTGAGGCTCCTAAATGGGCCCACAAACCAACATGGGTCACAGAGCACTCATCTAGCACAGACTGACCAGTTGACATTCCTGGGAGCCACCCTATTCATTTATTGGGATAACTTGAAACTATAGATAGCCATGGGTGTGTTAAAATCATATAATAGAACCCAGGCCCGAGAACTTGTCAGATACACCAGACTCGAAAAAGGGAACAACCCCCTCATGTGGACCCATAAAGTACTGAACACTACAACGGCATAGCCCTACACCAACCTGCCATCTCATACCTAGTGTTTAGGTCAAGGATTAAAAAGGACTCCCTGGTTGTCCCCTGAGCTTCAGCTCAGCTTGGTTCCCCACTGTTGATGTGGCCTCCTTGGCTTCTCACCTACCCACATCTTCACCCATGTGGACCTGGACCACAACCTGCTGTTTCCTGAACCTGATTTGGTCTTTCGCCTCACAGCTGATCTGCAGCTTCCCCCTCATCCACTGACCCCAGCATCCCCAGTTGCAACTTCTTTCCAGTGCTGGCCATATCACTGCAGACTCTCAGCCCACTTCTAAAACCTACTGCTGCATCTTTAACTTAGAATCACTTTATAAACCACACACTATGTGTGCCATGAGAGTCCATATTGGTGATTAATGTTGGAATAAAGGAACCTGGTCCAGTCAGAGTACTGAAGTAGGCTGGATTATGTAACAAATTGTTGACATTGAAACCACTGAGCCTCGTGAATGCACTGTTATTCAATACATTCTGGCATTGAAGAGAGAGACACAGATGTGTTTGTTTCAGGCACTCACAACAAGGTTTACAAACCTCTTTTGAATTAGCTGGATCTATTAAGGTGCACCATGGGTGCCAGTGTTTGATCTAATTTTTGTGAAATGAGTACTTCAGTTCTTCTTTCTGAGAACACATACAATAGTCCAAAAAGCTGAGGAAAAACTCGGGGAGATGTTATTTTTCTCATGTCCTCCTCTCATGCAGGTCCTCAGTCATTGTGGCACTTGAGGATGAAGGCAGTCAATAAAGCTAAGTAACCAAGAGGGAAAATCACACCAGCTATAATAAGCACCACTGAGAAAGATGGTAGAGGTTGGAGGAAGAGGAAAGATAACAGGATGAGGAGACACCTACCTAAATGGAGTATCTAAGAAGGTTTCTCTGAGAAGGGGTCATGTTCATGAGCACAAATCAACATCCTTTTCTAAAGCAAAGATCAGTCATCAGGCTAAAATTATGCCTGCGCCTCCTGCCTTCCTGGAGACCTCTTTCCCCCAAGTAATCTTTACAGAGTAAAGAATCTGCAGACACACGGTCTCTACAGGCCTGTCTAACTGACTCAACAGGCAAGCCCTGTCATGCCCCGATTCCCTTCAGAAAAGGCTGGTCTCTCTGTGACAGCAGCAACATGAATATTGCTACCACAGCTATCGCTGCAGAACTGTGCCTTCTCAGCAACTCTCCCTGAGAAGGAACAGAGAAACCAGGGAGGTGTTCGAGCATCCTAAAGCAGAGTAAATAAAAGTGAAAATCTGAGGTAGGATGGATAGTGGCTTAGAAATTGCTTCCATGTGGTACTGTGGAGGAGATGCATCAGTCAACAGAATAACTCCGTTTCGAAGGGAGGAAGACTGGAAGAACAGCAGAAGTCACAAAGGGGAAAGGGGGCAGGTGAAGAGTGCCGAGGAAAAATTAGCAGAGCATGCAAGTCACTGGTGGGTGCGGGGGAACCAAACACCTCTCCCAGAGAGAAGCTGAATGGTCTGGATGAAAAAACAAGCAGTCCTACCACAAGAGAGACCCATAGGCTTCTAATCCTGATGGAGGTTTCAGTGGGACATGGACTCCTCCAGTGTGCTAAGTCAAGAGAAATTTTACTTTGTCACACCCCATATGAGGACTGTGCCTGGGTGCCGCTTTGAGAGAGACTCTATTATTTAAGACTGACCCACCCTGGAATGGGGGGAGAGGTGAACTGGTAATAAGAAAGAAGCACAGGTCAAAGGTTCTGACGGGTCAGAGCCCCTATTGTGAAAGGCCATGCATGAATGTGTAGACGTGCGTGTGCACACCCACAGAGCACAAGCATACAGATAAGAAAGTACAGTCTGCAGGCTATTGACTTAGTTAGGGTTATTATTGCTTGACCAAAACAACTTGGGAAGAAAGGGGTTTATTTGGTTCACACTTCTACACTGTGGTCCATCATTGAAGGAAGTCAGGGCAGGAACTCAAAACAGGACAGGAGAACCTGGAGGCAGGAGCTGACACAGAGGCCATGGAAGGGTGTGGCTCAAAGGGTCCTACTCCAGCCTTCTTACTCTACCTAAGAATAAGTACTCTACCTAAGATGGCGGCCCAGCCTAGCCAATGAGAGGACAGATCCCATCGAGTTATACATTGGGTCAGGAGTGAATATTTAACCCCAAACCCCATCAGCAAGAGACTCATGGAGATCTGGCTAGAGAGACCATAAAAGAGGCTTGCTGGCAGACAAATCCATAAAAACAGAAAGTAGATTAGTATTTGCCTAGCACGGAGGTGTTGAGGAAACAAGGAGTACTGCTAATTGGTATGAGGTTTCCTTTAGGGCGCTGAGAATGTTATGAAGTTGATTGTGGTGATGGCTGCACAGGGCTGTGAACACATTAAAACCACTTAAATGTATGCTTTTACTGGGCAGTTTAGATGGTATGCAAATTACATATCAGTAAAGCTGGTTTGTTTTTTGTTTTTTAAATGTTTGCTCTCTCATTCTCTGGAAGAACAAGAGGGAAGGATCATGTAAACTTGGATCTGCCCACAGCTCCCTTCACCTTGTAAAGAACCTACCTAAGAATGAAGCCAAGCAGGCTAGAGCTGTGAGATACAAGGACAACCAGAGACTAAACCGGAGCCATTCAGCTACTTGATCCAAGGCCACTCCCACCCTTGAATGTCTAAGTTGCATAATCCTCTCTCCTCCTCAGCTTCTCCTCCCCAAAAGCCTTCTTTGTTTAAACTGGTTTAAACTAAGTTTCTGACCCCGAATTCTGACCCCGAGTTTCTGTTCCCTGAAGCCTGTTCAAATTTATTCTGCCACCAGCTGTGAGTGAGGGTACCCAGCTACCTCCCTGAACCTTCAATGCCACCAACTTTTTACTTTACTCATTACTTCGTTCAGAGATGGGTCCAAAAATTGCAGAGTTTACTGCAGACACCAAACCCCCACACTATTGCTGATGCCAAGAAGCACTTGCTGACAGGAACCTGATATGGCTGTCCTCTGAGAGGGCACCTGACCAATATAGATGCAGATACTCACAGCCAACCATAGCCCCAGGACCCCAATGGAAGAGCTAAGGGAAGGACTGAAGGAGTCGAAGGGGATTACAATCCCATAGAAAGACCAATAATATCAACCAACCAGACCTCTCAGAGCAACCAGACCCCTCAGAGCTCCCAGGGACCAAAGAGTATACATGGAGGGAGCTATGGCTCCTGATATCTATATGTAGCAGAGGACGGCCTTATCTGACATCAGTGGGAAGGAATGGAGGCTTGATGCCACAGTGTAGGGGATGCTAGAGCAGTGAGGTGGGAGTAGGTGGGTGGAGGAGCACCCTCATAGAGGCAAAGGGGAAGAGAAAGAGGGGGATTTGTGGATGGGTAACAGGGAAGGGGAATATCACTTGAAATATAAACAAATAAAATGATTAATTGAAAAATTATTCGAAAGATTAACAAAGAATATACAGTGACAGTTAAAAAGGAAGATTTTAGATTTCTGCAGAGGGTAAACATTAGTATTAACTCATCTTTGTGCTTTAAATCATCTATTTTTATAGAAACTGTTTATAGAATGATGTTAATAAGCCTTTTGCCTATTTGAATATTTTTTCAGCTTATCACTTGCCTCTTCGTGATGATTTTGATACACAGAAATACTTTGTGCCTAAGACTCACCAAGTACTTCTTTGTAGCTCTCCATCCTGAGACGAAACAAATTCTCATTTCTATTCACACAGATGCCTGTAGCTTCAGTCTGTGAATAGGGCTCCATCACCTGACATTTTAGACTACAGTAAGGGCTTACGTATGTTTTTACCAAAAATAGTTCAATAGTTGTTCCCAGTATTCATCATCTATTCCTTTTCTGATCTTCCTTATGCTGGCTTTATCAGATATTAAGTTCATTAACACACAGCACCTCCTTGATTGTAAGTATTGAACTGAGTACCAGTCTTGAGCAATCACTGCTGAATTCCCCTCTAGATCTCTGATCATCATTAATCTTGATCATCACCTTGCTGGGACTTAGGAAGCTAAATCCCTAGAAAACTACCCTCTGGGTGTGTCCATGAGGGTGTTTCCAGGGAAGCTCAACTGAAGAGAGAACGGCCACCCTGAATGAAGACAGCATCATTCCATAGGCTGGAGTCCCAGACTAAATAACAAGGACAAAGTAAGTGGAGTCCCAGTAGCCATTAGAAGCTCAGATGTCCCAGCTGCTCATTTCAGGACAGAATGGTGTACCCTCACACCATGGGCAGCATATAAGCTCTTCCTTCCTTAACTTGTTTCTTGTCAGGCATTTGGTCACAGCAACGAGAGAAATGGCTAAAGCAACTCCACGATACAGTACTTAGTTGTTTATTGTGGTAAGACATATAAAAGATGAGAAATATTACCGCTCAACTACTTTAAAGTACATGACTCGGTAGCACTCAGTCTAATTACAGCACAGCAGCGGCTCAAGGCTTCTGCCTCCCAGCTGCAACTGGATCTGAAGAACAAAAGCTCTCACTCTCCTCAGAGCGCCATACACCACCCGGCCCTCTGTACTCTTCCTGGGAGAGGAATCTGTGACACTTTACTCCTGTTGTGTTGTGGTGTGGTGTGGTGTGGTGTAGTGTTATTCTGCTGTTTTGTTTTCTCATGTCTTCTTTAAGTTTTTGATTCATTCTCCTGGCAGGGTTGGACCCAGGACTTCCTGCATGCTAAACATACACTCTGTCACTGAACTATATTCCCAGCCTTTTAAAAATTATTTTTCATTCTTTTTCTGCTTAGTCCCCCCTCCTCTCTCAGCTGCCACTCATTCATATATACATCCTGACCACAGTTTTCTCTCCCTCCTACCTTCCCTGTCCCTCCCTCCCACCCCCAGAACCCCCAGATCCATTCCACCTCCTTTTCCTTCAGAAAAGGACCTGTCTCTCAGGAATATCAACCAAACATGGCATATCAAGTTTCCATAAGATAAGCACCTCCCCTCATCTTAAGGCTGTATGAGGCCACCCTGTTGGAGGAAATGGTCCTAAAAGCCAGCAAAAAGGTCAGAGATAGCACCCTATTCCCACTGTTAGGAGCCCCACAAGAACATCACACTACACAACCATAACATATGAAGAGGATCTAGGTCAGACCTGTGCATGCTCCCTGATTGGCAGGGAGCCCGTAGGAGGCCTGGTTAGTTGATTCTGTGGTCCATTTCCTTGTGGTGCTCTCCGGCTCTTCCACGGGATTCCCCAAGCTCTGCCTATTGTATGGCTGTGGGTCTCTGCACCTGCTCCCCTCAGCTGCCCCAGACATTTTTTGAAATTTTATTCTTAAACAGTATCAATAAACTTCCCAGACCGGCTTCACACACACTCCCTAAGCCAGACAGACTCTAAAACTTATGATTCTCCAGTTTCAGCTTCTAGACTATCTGGGTTGACAGGTGTACTTACCACACCTGACTTTAAAGCTGAATAATATTCACTGTATGCATATACCATATGTTGTTTATTCATTCCCTGTGTGCAATTAGTATATGTGCCCAGTGGTGGAAGTGTTGGATTGAAGATTAATTCTATTCTTAATATTTTTTAAACGGGAGGAAGAAAGTATCTGGCATGATGAGAGTGCAATGTTTGATTTATATCGTAAGTTTAGGATGGAGAATGTAAATAATGGGAAACCCCCATTTTTGAGGAACTGCCATGTCATCTTCAATAGAGATATGTATCACGTGACATTCTCACCAACAGAGCCTAGTAGTTCAGCTCCTCTATATTCTCACCCACACTTGTTTTCTGGGTTTTTCATATAATGTTTATACTAACGACTGTTGATGTAAAGCCCTGCAGAGCATGATGGTACAAGTGTTCTGCCTCTGTGACTCTTAGTCAAAGATTTGGGGAAAGCAGTCTCCATTTTTATCCCAAAACTACTTTGTTAAGTTCATAAAATAACTTAGGCAAGCAATGGGCTTCTATTAACTTATTTTGAAACCAATTAACAAAATTAATGTCTTACAGACATTTGCTACAAAATGTGGGGTGTTTTCTCAGTTTCCTCAGTGCAGCTTTGTGGATTCCTCATATTGGGCAGGAGCTAAGAGGCTGAGATGGTTCCCGGGTATTTCACAGTTTTGTATAATTGCGAATGGAATAATCAGTCTCATTTCAGAAAACAATTTCCAAAGAAGTCCTGTAATCAACAATAATTCATTTGGAAACACCTATTTTAAGATCTGTGATAAAGGTCAATGGGGCCTGTCTTCTACATGGAAATCTACTGCACTGGGGAAAGAAAACACTGGCTGAAACTTCATATTGGATTGCTTCTGTTAAAAACTCGGAGCACTTAAATCGCTCCCAAAGAGGCAAGTGAAAAGTGGGGTTGATTTAATGTTTAATCAATGTTTGTTATAGCTGTCATTAATTTTGGGACAAAATTCATGATGCATAAGTTTTCTAATTTCCGACATATGCCTTACAGTGGCTTTCCCTTGCAGACTTATATCAATTTTATTACCTTATTAATTTACCATCTAAATTATTACTGAAGTCCAACCTGCATCTTTCATGTATAATATATAGTTCGGTGATTTATTTATTATTAACCCTTCACTTTTAAAAAAAAATCTTAAATTATAACATAATTCCTAAAGGCAAAGATGAGCCGCTTCATAACAGTATAAGTCAGCATGGAGTTTTTGCTTGTAACATATAAGGCTTCTACTGATTTAAAAAAAAAAAAAAATCCCTTGTCGTGTGAAATAAATGTCAGCTGTGTTCTAGGTGCTGAGTGGGGAGTAGGTATATAATAGTGTACCCCAAAAGATATGCAGTATATGGCTGAATATGCTTAGAGTTGGGAACTGTATGACCATCTCATGATCTCTTCCACAAACACCCTAAGAATGTGAAGAAGAACAAAACCACAAAGAACAAGGGTACTAGCATTGTCCTCCCTGATATTTTTTTCTCTAAAAAAAAAAAAAAAAAGAGTTCACAAGATATCTACAAAGCTATAGATGTAATCACTTGTGATCTGAGTACTCCGGAAGTAAAGACTAGAGGCTCAGGAGTTCAAGACCAGACTCAGCTACATTAATGGGTGTGAGGTCAGCTTGGGCTACAGGATAACCTACCTCCAAAGCAATAACCAGGGTTGGGGAGATGGCCCACTGAGTGTGAAGACCTGAGTTTTGATCTAGCACTCATGTATAAAACTGGTTATACAACACATGCCTGAAACCTTGGGGTTCTGGGATCAGAGGGAGGGAGACAAGAGGATCTCTGGGACACGCTGGCCTCCTGCCTGGATAAAAATGATGAGCTCCACATTTAGTGAGAGATACTGACTCTAGGGAATAAAGCAAGCACACATACACACACACACACACACACACACACACACACACACATCAATAAGAAGATAAAGGGAAGAAGTAGAGGTGAAAATGGAGGGAAGAGGTGCATCTACAGCATTCGGGGCCCTGGTAAGAGTGTACACTCCCACCCTGTTTGCCCTCACCACCTCCACTACTACCACTTAAGGAGTCATGAAAAACCCCTTGGATTACAGCTCCTGCATTTTTTAAGATTTATACTATGGCCACAAAAGAATACCAAAGACTATTTTTGAAACATTGTAAACAAACAAAAAAAAGAAACAAATCCCATTTATGTACACAGTGGAGCTCAGTTAGGTCTCTATAAACCTCTGGCTCAGGCCACTACTTTAAATCCTGCTTTCCCCCGCCCCACCAGGATCACTTGCCTGCCCTTCACTTATGCACACAAGCAGGTCAGAAAACATAACTACATCCCTTGAAAGTGATTTAAATAGTAAAGTGACTCATAGCAGTAAAACTTATCTGTTGGGATTAGAAGAACAATTTCTAACTCAAGACAGTTCAGTGGAATAAACCAGAGGGGGAAATATCCAAAAGGTACATCCACATCTTCTCACTCTTGAACAAGTCCAGGTCACAGAAAAATCTTGTGTTTGCTAAATTACATTTCCATGTTCTGTTCTTATAGCCTAAATCCAATCAAAGAGTGGTATCATAAGATGATTGGGGCACTATCTGACTTAATTTATCTAAAACCATAAATCAAATAGTAAAAGGGAATTTTAGCTTGAGAAGGAAGAGCAAGGGAGAGGTGCCTTTTAAAAATTAACAAAAGAGGTCGGATGTGGTAGTGCATATGTTTAACCCCAGCATGCTGGAGGCAGAGACAGATGGATCTCTATGAGTTCCAGAATAACCAGGGCTCAAAAAGTACATAAATAAAATAAATAAAAGATGTATGTAGACTTGATACTTAGGCTTGCCCACAACCTATAACTATGTTTAAAATTCAAGATTCCTCTTTTTTTATACACATGTGTATTATATTTTTATATGTGCAAGTACACATGTATTCAGGTGCGCATGAAGGTGTGTATGTGTGTGTGTGTGTGTGTGTGTGTGTGTGTGTGTGTGTGTGTGTACACGCTAGACAACAACCTGGGTGTCATCTTCAAATATGCCACCAATGTCCTTTGAAACAGGGTCTCTCATTGACTCAGAGCTCACCAATTAGGTTAGAATAGCTGGCCAGTGAGCTTCAGGGATTCTTTTGTCTCTGTTCCCACCATTCAGATTAGAAGCCTAGGGTACCTCACCATACTGAGGGTTGTTTTTTGGTTTTTTTTTTTT
>NW_022196914.1:61412672-61450205 GCF_008632895.1 Mastomys coucha | reverse complement strand
GTATTGGTACAGTGACAGGTAGGTTGATCAATACTGAGGGTTTTTATGTAGGTTCTAAGGATTAAACTTGGATCCTTATACAGAAAGGCAAGTGCTTTACCTACTGAGCCACACGCATTACCCCCATCCCTCAACATGAGACCAGCCTGCCTCTTCCTTTAATCCTAGGATTAAAGGCCAGTGCTACCACACTGGCCTCAATGTTTTTCTTAATAAACATTTCATACAATCAATGCCTGTGTCCATGCATCCTGAACTACTGTATGACACCACATGCTAAGCTCTCATGCAGTGCCAAGTAACCCTAAATCTCAACCACTGATGAAAAAAAAAAAATGTGAGTTACTTTTGCTCACATTATATGTCTATCTCCAATGGCTACACCACTTCTGCCACACTAAGATCATTCTGTCATCAGAAGGTGGAACAGCTCTCCCTTAAAACAGCCATCGGGAGAAGCAAGCATTACGAACAGGAAAAGAGAATCTCCAAGCAAGAATTGACTTTTGAAACTTCTGCCCCAAAGTGACACTTATCAAGTTGGCTCTCATTTCATTGGCCAAATCAAGCCATATCTTGTCACCTGTATTCAAGACAGCGAGGATAAGTACTTACCTTCCTACAGCCCAGCCTCTTAATTGATCCCTTGTAAACCTCTTCCTGTCAAAACCATCTGAACTCCGATTGCGTCCTGAGGATGTGCATCAAATCTGACCACAGTCCCCCTCTGCCCAGAAGTTTCCATGCTGAGCTTCCCCCATTGCTAAACATATCACAACTGAAGTGTGCAGTGATTGGACAGGAAGTCCAGAATAAACATTTTTACACTAAGCTGGTTTTACTCAAAAATATAGAAACATGTATACTTTCTTAATAAAGTAAATCGAGTACATGATCGGGCAAAATGAAAACCAGTAGATGTCTCAAGACGCATCTGGTATCTGAAGGATGGGGTTGTGTGGTTTGATGGTGAAAGCACTTGCCAAGTGAGCCCTGAGGACTGGAGTTAAGTCCCCTTTTCAGGTACCGTCTGGGTGAGCATAACAGCTGACTAGTAATTCAGGTACTTGGAAGGAGGAAAGAGGAGATCCCCAGAGCAAAACGGCCAATGAGACTAGCCATGCCATTCAGTTCTGGGTTCAATTGAGAGGCCACCTTCAATGAATAAGGCAAAGGGCAATCAAATAAGACCCCTTCCCCCATCAACCTCAGGCATACACACATTAGGTGTTCATGCTCACATGTGCCCATATTTGTGTGAACCTACATACATATACACATACATGCAATACACACATACACAAGAAAAAATTAAAATATAAGAAAGCTTGTGCTTGAATTATTTCTCACTGGATTCTCTTAGGTCTCCCAATGCCACACTGCAGGCTCCTCCACTCTCAAGGAGTTGTTCCCATGAAAGAGGGTGAGAAAAGCCAGGACCTCCTAGGCTGACATTGTCTACCTTGACTGAGCAGAACTGTCCCTGAGGTGACCAACAACCACAGGTGGCTGTGACACTTCAATGGTGGCTTTAGGAAGACAGTTGCTACTATATTAGGCCAGATATAGAATATCCCCATCTGTGTTAGGCAGAATAATGTCCTTCTATTGGTCATCCCCTAATCTTGGAATATGGGAATATGTCACATTAGGTAGCTAAAGGACTTGAGGCAGCATATGGAAATAAAATTTCTATCAGGTGACCTTAAAAAAGAGCAATTATCTCACATTACCAGTTGGGCTCAAAATAATCTCAGAAGCCCATAAATAGACAAGAGAGGCAGAAAATGTTATGACTGGGTGGTAGTGTTTGAGTCTCAACCATTGGCCTGAGGAAGAAATAAAAGACACAGGAAGAGCAACTAGGAGCCTCTTGAAGCTTAGAAAGGGCAAGAAAGTTGGGTTTCCTCTAGAATCTGCATAGCAAACCCAGCCCTACCGGTGCCTCCATGTCAGTCCAGTGGGGCCTCTTTCGAACTTCTGACCTACAGAGTCACAACATGAGAGGTATGTATTATCGTAAGGTACTAATCTGTGGTAACTTTTTACAGCAGTTAATAGAAAACAAATGTGGTATCACAATTCTGCAGGCACTTCTGCCTATCCTCACTGCTGCAGCTCTCAACAATCTGCCCTTCTCAGGTGCTGGCCAATCTCATGCTGTCCCACCTACTGGGAGTCCTCCCTGTATAGATAGACCTTGGTCTGTCTGAACAATCACATGCTGTCCCATCTGCCTGGAGCCCTGTCCTGGCCCTCTGCATAGACAGCCCTTAATCATACATTGTAATCCTCCAGAATGTCCAATCCTTCAGGAATCCTTTCACTATATCCTACCAAGTTAAGTATGATTCTTTCATTCTCTTGAAATCCATGTATAGCTGGCTCTGTAGTGAGAATTCATAATAAAAATAAAACCAAAGTGTTCCAAACCTGAAAGTTTTGAGTTCCATGGTACACAAGTATACAGTTCCACACCTGACTTCCCATAACAAGGCACAGTCAAAAGCAAAGCACGTTAAAATGCACATACAACTGCCTTCATGTAACATATAAGGTGAATATGAAACACAAGTGAATTCTGTGTTGTATTCCCCTAAATACCTCATTATGTAGATGCAAATATTCTAAATTCTGAAAATATGCAAAATATAAGATATGTTTGGTCCTAAGCATTTCAGATAAGGGCTATTCAACTTGTTGGTATAAATTTTAACCAAAATCAGCCATACAAAAAAAAATGCCAATATCATCACTTTTCAAAAATAAAATTAAGCCTAACCCCTAGCATGCATCCTAATTAACTGGCAGAAACCGGTCTCAGTTAAGCATGATCTTCTCTTCCCAGTGCTGCACCAAGCCCTCTCCTCCAAATCCTTCCTCTCCATATCAGTTAGCGGCTGGTGAGAAGCCATTGTGTCCCTCCTCAGCACACTTCTTCTATGCATGGTGTCAAAAAACTGCAGCCAGACACATGAGTTACCTTATTGTGGTCTTCCTGCATGACTCCACCTAGCATCTGGAGCGATAATCCTGAGGAAGCAGCCTCCATGGAGACCCAACTAATATAAGTCCAGCATCCACAACCTGATGTGGGTCCAGCATCTGCCAACCTCTGCCCTCTGAGCCTTCTCTCCAGTAGTTATAATTTAGAATTTCATGAAAATGCAAGAAGATGGAACAGCAAGTTGGCTCAGCAGTGGGCGTACTTGTTGCCAAGCCTGACGGCTTGAATCCAATCCCAGGGATCTACATGGTTGAAGGGAAGAACTGATTCCTGAGGGTTATCTTCTGACCTACCAAAGTGTACCATGTACTCAGGCAAACATGCATATAAAAGTACACACACACACACACACACACACACACACCCATACACACACACTAAATTTTTAAAAAATTTAATAATACAAAAAAAAAAAAAAGAGAGTGATTCATACAACTTTTCCTAAGACAGGAGATGGGCTTAGCATCTTGTTGGAATGTAAGAATGTGTAAAGACTGGTGGGAAAAAAATTATCTATGTCCCAATAAAACATCTTATTCTAGTCCCATTAAAAATGGTGCATCAAAATTATTTCTCTTAGCAACTAACAGAAACTACTAAAGAAAACCACAACCAATCAAAATACAGAAAAAAGTGATTCTGCAGTGCCCAGCCCCAGCTGATAGATCTACAGTACAAGTCTACACATAGGCTCAGGGAACACCACAGAATAACAAGCAGAAACATTTTAAGAGTCAGAGGAACAGAATGTTTGCTGTAAGACTGTCTTTCTAGAAATGTCAGGGAAGTTATACCCATGGCGTCTCAACAACAGAGCTGCTAAACAAGACCTGAATGATGACAACACCATCAGACATGCTAACACGGAAGGGGGAACTTTCTTCATCAGGCCCCACCCCTAGACAAAGAACTACAGGCAACTAAGGAATGTTGAAAGCAGAAGTAGTCTTTCCCAGGGAAGAGCTCCCCAACTGGCTACCCAACACCAAGTGGACAGCCTGGAAATCATATACACACAAGTAACAACAAGCAGGCTGAGCAGATTGCATTTCTACATTCAGGAGGGATGTGTGTGTGTGTGTGTGTGTGTGTGTGAACAATTAAAGACAAGACCATGAATTTGAGAAAGAGCAAGGATGTGAATGTGGGAGCAGTTAGAGGGAAGTAAAGGGAAAGAAGAAAATGATGTGATCGTATTTTAATTTCAATTTGTTTCAATTGTTAAAAAAAAATAGTGCTAAAATGCTAAAATAACAATACACCTGATCAAAAATTATAGCAATTTCTATGGTAACATAGGACTAGCCTCCTTTGAAGACTGACTTGTATTATCTTAGTTTATGTAACACTTGTTTCATGAGCAAATCCTAAATGGTGATTTTGCCCAAAGTCATGCAGTTATTAAGTTATAGCATAGGGTTTCAACACTACATCAGAAACCTGATACTGAGCATGATGTGGTGGCATTAGCCTGGAGTTCTAGCTAGTGGGAGGTTCATAAGGCTGGAGAATCATTTGAGCTCAAGAGATGGACAACACAAAGAGATCCTGTCTTAAATCAAAAAGAAAACAACCCACCTGTGCTGCTTGTCCGTGCCTCTTCAACACGCAACACAGGCATGGACTGATTGAATCCAGCCAAGTTGACCCAAATCCACAGGCACAGGCTACCTTCTCTCCAGAGTCTCCTTGCTTTTCCTTAGAGAACCAAGGTAGGTAGTGACATTTACTTTAAAACCAAGATGCTCAGGAAATAGGTTTTAAAAAATGAACAAGATCTGATGGAATATCAAGGAATCTGACCCAAAAGTGAAGAAACCACTCTGGAACCAACATCAACTGACGTGCTGCATACATACATCAATCAAGGCATCTCCTTCTTTCCCTATTGCTGGGCCACAGTTGTAGTGTGGGTGTGGTTGGCTTTGGTCTGCTCTGGTTTGGTTTGGTTAATTTGGGATTGTCTTTTGATTCCAGGACCATGTTCTAAATTACAATTAGAAACACCTAAGACACAGTGCTCCACCCCCAAGAAATGATCCTGCATAGACTGGTTAATTTCCACGTCCACACACTTGCTCTCTAGACCTGTCTCATTCCAAAGGTCTGGAATTCCACCCTCGGCCTTCCCTTGATGACCTTCGTTTCAGGGAAGTGGTCTTTTAAAATTAGAGTTTTAAATTTTAAAATTACCTTCTACATACAATGACCATAACACAAAGAGAGTACCGAAGGATACTCTTTCGCAAGGCTTTCCCTGAGTATTTGTACAGCTCCTCTATACATAATAGTCTATTTAATAAGGGACCAAGTGTGCTTTAAGTCTTTCATCCTTATGGCGTACCTGGTGTATAGTAGAACACACATTCCACCTATTGTCTACAAAGATTCCCATCTGGTGGTAATGCAAATAGAAAAAAATCTTTACCAAAAGCAAAAGGCAAAATATTCTCAAATACTATTTTTATTTTTGCATGTTTATTTCAATTGTTTATGCTAAATTGACTTATTTTCCTCAATGAAATAAAACTGATTATTAACACATACCTAAAGGAACTTACTATGTGTTTAGGTAATTTTAAAAAGAGTTGAGACTCTGTACACTAACCCATTATGCCAAAGCCACAGATTGAAATTCCATATGAATGGCTGAATCTGTTAAAGACTCATTTTCAATTATTAAGAAGCAAAGATCTGTGTTCTTTATAGAAATTAGAAATGGCAGAAAATAACATCAATTACATTCATAACTGCTACAATTAGTACCAATAAAATTTTGAATCAAATTAAAATCAGAGTGATGATAGTAAGAGTAATGAAATTTATGGAGTGCCATGTGGCTCTATATTTCTTCAGAAAAACCATGGAGTCAATTATTTCAAAGGAATGAAGTCACTCCTATTTTGAAAAAACTTACTCCGACAAATGAGAATGACAATCTCAGCAGCTTCTACATCCCTCATGACAGTCTCCTGTCTTCAATACAGCTGCCTGGTTCTGCTATACCCACTACCACTCTGTAGACCCAACATCCACATGGTTCTGGTGAGCCCCTATCCTGAATAGCTTGACATGACTCCAAGAACAAGTGTCTAAAGGGCTTTGAAACTGAAAAGCCAGATCCCTATAATTTAGGATATTCATAAAGGCTACACATACTTATTTTTAAAAGTTTATATTGAAAAATCTTACCCTACCAAGTTATTGCATACATTTCTTATAATCCTAAAATGTAAAATCAACAGGGGACATTAATCTGCTCATGGCCACAAGTATCCTGGAGTATCTGATGGCAGGTTCTCATTAAATGAATGCAAAAGCACTTGATTTTTTTCATCTTAGCTTCCAAGAGGTTCACAAGCGTACTAAAGACCATTCAGACCCTTCAGAGGGCCTATGAAGTGATCCCAAGCTAATAAATCTGCTTTATGACTATTTTGTTTTTCCTTAATATTTAGGATTAAAATTAACTGGCTTACTTTTAAGCCCAGAGTTAAAGAGCTAAGTTAACATATGATATTTCTCATTAATGATTATATGTATTATATACATTATAATATTATATACAAATGCATATACATGCATATACATATACATAGTCAGCCTATGTCAAGACAGACAGAACAGAAAGAAGTTAATGCTGTGGAATTACCTATGACCTGACAGTTAAGACTTTACTTCCTGATGAAGCTGGATGGACTGTCCTCAGGACTTTCCTGACATGGCTACAATTATGCATTCATAAGCAAAGTAGGGCAAGAGAAAACGAGACACATGGATAAGTAGCACATACTCCAGAAAGCCCTTTCATCTGGAAATAGGAACACAAAAAATAGTATCTTCTGAAGGCCTGGAGATTTCGTTAGCTCTTAAAAAATAAACATAATCCTTATCTAATTCTATTTTTAAAGCATAAAGGACTCTACATTTGTAATGGTGCCTGAGTGTTATGGAGTCAGTACAGACCCATCACATGAGTTTGGGATGGCTTAACTAGATCATCTCTCAGAACTAAAAAGCCCTGGAAAGCCATGGGTAGAATCTCCCTTCATTGTGAGCTCCAGCTTTACATATATCTTTCAGCATTCCACATCAGCTTTCTTCCCATTATCCCTACATGGGGATGAGTCACTGAGGAAAAGGTCATGGTAACAGAATCAGAAGATGTAACTGTGGTTTAACCTGAGCCATGTCCCAGACCATATTTAACTATGAATACAGAAGTACACAGGAATGATCACCAAGCTACTGTAACTGCCATCGTGTCCCAATGTGAAACATGGCACCTGACTGAATCCCAGTACTCCAGAGGCAAAGGCAGGCAGATCTCTGTAAGTTTGAGGCCAGCTTGATCTACCTGGCAAGTTCCAGGCTGTTCAGAATTACATAGTAAGACCCTTTCAGGGGGGAATAGAGAAAAAATAGTAAGTGCTAGTGAGGATGGAGAGAGAGAGAGAGAGGAGAGAGAGAGAGAGAGAGAGAGAGAGAGAGAGAGAGAGAGAGAGAGAGAGAGAGAAGGTCTCTTATACACTGTTAGTAGGAGCATAAAATAGAGTACACAGTATGCAAAATGGTACAAATGATCCTTAAAAACCTAGGACAAGAGTTACCACCCAATCCAACAACCCTACTATTGTGTATATACCTCCAGGAAACATGATGAGACTGTTAAAGAGAAATCTAGATTCGTATTTGTTGGAACAATTTTCAGACTAGCTAAGATAGGGAATCAGCTAAGGGCTCATCAATGAACAAATAGACAAAATGCTACATCCATATAGTGGAACATTATTCAGCCACTAAAAGTGAAATCCTTCTGTATGTTACATGAGTGGAACTAGATAACATGATTGTAAATAAAATAAGTCAGTCACAAGAAAAATAAATATTACGTGTTTTCACTTTCATGTGGAAGCTAAAGAGTCGATCTCAAAGATGCAGAGAATCAAATAGTGGTTGCCAAGGCCTGGAGAAAGTAGGAAGGAGGAAAAAATAGAGGGGACAGTTGGTGGATGCAAGGAGAAGAGAAGTCACCTTTTGTCTTTCATTTCTTCTTTATAACAAGGAAAAGTTTTACAGATTCTACGGTATACTAGGTAGCTGTGTTTGATAGTAAGTAACTGGATTTCCAACATGGATAGAAGAGAGAAGTATAACTGCAAGCTTTGCCAATGTTTGCATGAGTCCCCTGAGATAACAGCTCTAAGAATTATATATGAGTGAATGCTTAGGCCTGTTCCCGACTAGCTCATAGCTTAACTACCCATTTATATTATTCTAAGTCATGCTATGTGGCAGGTTACCTGGTCCTCAGTTTCCTATGACCATCTTCTTCTGTGTCTGGTGAATCTCCCATGTCTGACTATTTTCCCAGAATTCCTCTCTCTGTACCAGAACTTCTACTCTCCTATTTCCTGCCTAAGCTAATAGGCCAACAGCATTTTTTTTATTGACAAGTGATGTTTCCATATAGAACAAGAGGTTTTCTCTACAGAGAATTTTGAATGTCCCCAACACAAAGACATGATCAGTTAAAATTGGTCATTACACACTTCGTACATGTCATGGTTTGTACATGCTTGGCCCAGGGATTGGCACTATTTGGAGGGATGGCCTTGTTGGAGTAGGTGTGACCTTGTTGGAGTAAGTATGTCACTGTGGGCATGGTTGCTGCGGACCGGGTTCGTTGCGGGGACCCCAATTTCCATGGGATGAGAATTCTGGTCAGGTGGGCAATAAGTCAACAGATGACAAACAGACTCGAGACACAAGGGTGTGGTGAATCTGAATGTATTTGTATAAGGTGCAATTCAGGCTTAAATACCATACAGCAAGCAGGGCAGATGACAGGAGTCACGTAGGCAGGTGGGGGTTACAGCAAGGGACTCAAGACTGAGGTCAGGTAGGCAAGTGACCATGGACACTAAGGTCAGTAGGATCTGGTAGCCAGGTGTGAAGCAGGAGGAAGAGGAGTGGAACTCTCCCTGTTGAGGCATTTTGATATTCCTATGCTAATTCTCTGGTTCTGCTGGAGGCAATGACCAGGAGATTTCAATCTAGCATTTCCTGCTAATTCTCTGGGTCTAGCTGGGGGCAAGCAGTGGGGAGTTCAGACCTAACACTTTTAGCTAATGTCCTTGAGTGAGGGAAACCCTTCATTACTCTCTAGTATGCAAAACCTTTCTAACTATTGTAAATTATCTATTGCCCTAAGGAATGTACTCGACCTCTGTTGCTAGCTCTGGCTAGGCAGATACTTTGAGAGAAATTGCAAGCTATGGAGAGCTTGGTATTAAACTAGGATAGTTGGAAACATTGTGCTGGCCAGGAAACAGTGCCCAATCTTAGCCATTTATGAATCATTACTTGGGGTACCTTTATGCCTAATATGAGGGTGTGTTGATGATTGGAAAGACTGATCTGGAACACGTCTGAGTTAGGAGATACCAGCGACTGTCTGAGTATCCAGGAGGCACAGAACTCCTTTTGGATTCTTATTGCCTCTTATCCTTAATCAGGATTTTACCCCTGTATTTTGGATGTGACTGGAGTAGACGAGTGTGCGTGGCACATGATCTTTAAGACCCTCATCCTAGCTTCCTGAAGCCAGTCTTCTCCTAGCAACCTTCAGATGAACATGTAGAACTCTCAGCTCCTCCTGTACTATGCCTGCCTGGACATTGCCATGCTCCCAGCTTGATGAAAATGGCCTGAACCTCTGAACCTGTAAGCCAGCCCCAGTTAAATGTTGTCCTTTATAAGAGTCGCCTTGGTCATGGTGTCTGTTCACAGCAGTAAAACCCAAACTAAGACAATAAATTATAGGCTATATACTTGGTGATAGCACCAAACACTGCTAATGTAAGGTCTCCCTTTTGAGCACCAGTTCTCTCCAAATGAGTTGTACAAATATATCTTTGTGGAATTTCAAGCAATTTGCAAAGAACTGATAAGTGAATGGGTAAGAAATTAGATATAAGCATAGGACTAGAGAAAAGGAGCATTAAGAAAGGGCTTAGTGGGGAAGCAGCAGGTGTCACCAGCAGGTGTGCTGGAAGCAGCTATCCCACTCAGATTTGGGAGTATAAGGGTTAAATGTAAAGTAGAGCCACTATGAAAGAAAAGGGCTCATCATATGATAGGTCCCTGCCCTGGGCCAACGGCCTTCAGGCTTCATACTAAATTGTATACCCAATTATCAAACTAAATTCACTTTTTCTTCATTTTAATTTGAGAAACACCCAGAAGAAATTCCACTCCCAAGTGGTCTAACATGACCAGGACCACAGAATCGCAGGATCCCAGGATGCCAAGGTCCTAGAGGCCTTGACTCCCAGGAGCTCTGACACAACCAGGATCTCAAGATCACAGGACCCCAGAATCACAGGATCACAGAGACAGCTTGACTCTGAAGAGTTCTGACACAACCAGAATCACAGGAAGGACAGGCTCAAGTCAGATATAGTGAGGGCAGGTAGCACTAGAGATAATCAGATGGTGGGAGGCAAGCATAAGAACATGAGCAACAGAAACAGTAAACAGAAAGGTTACTTGGCATAATCAGAACCCAATTCTCCCACCATAACAAGTCCTGGATACACCATCACACCATCACACCGGAAAAGCAAGATTCAGATCTAAAAATCACTTCTTATGATGATAGAAGACATTAAAAAGGACATAAATAACTCCCTTAAAGAAATACATGAGAACACAGGTAAACAGCTAGAAGCCTTTCAAGAGGAAACACAAAAATCCCATAAAGAATTACAGGAAGGCACAATCACACAGGCGAAGGAAATGAACATAACCATCCAAGATCTAAAAATGAAAATAAAAACAATAAAGAAATCACAAAGGGAGACAAGCCTGGAGTTAGAAAACCTAGGAAAGAGATCAGGAGTCATAGATGCAAGCATCACCAACAGAATACAACAGATAGAAGAGAGAATCTCAGGTGCAGAAAATACCATAGAAAACATTGACAAAACAGTCAAAGAAAATGCAGCAAGCTCCTAACCCAAAACATTCAGGAAATTCAGGACACAATGAGAAGACAAAAACCTTAAGATAATAGGTATGGAAGAGAGGGAAGATTCTCAGCTTAAAAGGCCAGCAAATACCTTCAACAAAATTATAGAAGAAAACTTCCCTAACCTAAAGAAAGAGATGCTCATGAACAAACAAGAAGCCTACAGAACTCCAAATAACTGGGCCAGAAAAGAAATTCTTCTTGTCACATAATAATCAAAACATCAAAATCACTAAAGAAGTAAAGAATATTAAAAGCAGTAAGGGGAAAAGATCAAGTAACATATAAAGGCAGACCTATCAGAATTACACCAGACTTCTCACCAGAGACTATGAAAGCTAGAAGATCCTGGGCAGATGTCATACAAACCCTAAGAGAACACAAATACCATCCCAGGCCACTATACCTAGCAAAACTCTCAATTACCATAGATGGAGAAAACAAGATATTCCATGAAGAAACCAAATTTACACAATATCTTTCCACAAATCCAGCCCTACAAAGGATAATAAATGGAAAACTCCAACACAAGAAGGGAAACTACACCCTAGAAAAAGCAAGAAAGTAATCTTTCAACAAACCCAAAAGATAGCCACACAAACATAATTCTACTTCTAACAACAAAAATAACAGGAAATAACAATCACTTTTCCTTAATATATCTTAACATCAATGGACTCAATTTCCCAAAAAAGACATAGAATAACAGACTGGATATGTAAACAGGACCCAGCATTTTGCTGCATACAGGAAATGCACCTCAGTGTCAAAGACAGAAACTACTTAGAGTAAAAGGTTGGAAAACAATTTTCCATGCAAATGGTTCCAAGAAACAAGCTGGAGTAGCCATTCTAATATCCAATAAAATCAACTTTCAACCAAAGTTATCAAAAAAGATAAGGAAGAACACAACATACTGGTCAAAGGAAAAATCTACCAAGATGAACTCTCAATTCTGAACATCTATGCTCCAAATGCAAGGACACCCACGTTCTTAAAGAAACTCTACTAAAGCTCAAAGCACACACCACACCCCACACAATAATAGTGGGAGACTTCAACACCCCACTCTCAGCAAAGGACAGATCATGGAAACAGAAAGTAGATAGTGGCACAGTGAAACTAACAGAAGTTATGAACCAAATGGATCTAACAGATATCTATAGAACATTTCATCCTAAAGCAAAAGAATATATCTTCTTCTCAGCACCTCATGGTACCTTCTCCAAAATTGACCCTATAACTGGTCACAAAACAAGCCTCAACAGATACAAGAAGATTGAAATAATCCCATGTACCCTATCAGATCACCATGGACTAAGGTTGGTCTTAAATTCCAACAAAAATAATAGAAAGACACACATACACATGAAAACTGAACAACGCTCTACTCAATGATAACTTGGTCAAGGAAGAAATAAAGAAATTAAAGGCTTTTTAGAATTTAATGAAAATGAAAACACATCATACCAAAACTTATGGGATACAATGAAAGCAGTGCTAAGAGGAAAACTCATAGCTCTGAGTGCCTCCAAAAAGAAACTAGAGAGAGCTTACACTAGCAGCTTGACAGTACAGCTGAAAACTCTAGAACAAAAAGAAGCAAATACAACCAAGAGGAGTAGAAGGCTGGAAAGAATCAAACTCAGGGCTGAAGTCAACCAAATAGAAACAAAAAGTACTATACAAAGAATCAACAAAACCAGGACCTGGTTCTTTGAGAAAATCAACAAGATAGATAAACCCTTAGCCAGACTAACCAAAGGGCACAGAGACAGTACCCTAATTAATAAAATCAGAAATGAAATGGGAGACATAACAACAAAATATATCTTAAAATAGTATTTCTGTTTGTTAAAAATTAACAGTTGAAAATATTAAAATCATGTTCTACAAACAAACAAAAAGAAAAGATCTCAGTGCTAGAAGCTTTTTAATTACAAATATATGTTAAATCTTTCTCTTAAGGTTCAAAACTGTTCTCCCATCTCTGCCACTCAACGTCTAATAAGATTTCTGCATCTTCAAGCAGTCAGTGCAAAAGACTGTGATATCTCCCCAGGTTGGTCTAGAGGAGATGTGGAGGGCAAAGCTGTACTACCTGGTCCCTTCTTCTCCTCCATTCCTGCTCACACATGCCCATAGTCTCAGGGAGAGGATATGATGGTGAAGACACCTATGGCCTCACTGATCCTCCATTCTCCCTGCTTGCAAACACCATCTTTCTTTAATTACCCCTACCTAAAGAGACATGAAGACCAGGGAAGCCAAAAAGGCCTACACTATATCCCAGTAGAATCGCAAAAGCAGACACAGGACTGTGTTACTAACTCTGTTGTGGTGATGTGTTATAAAATGCAAAATGCAGAAGGGGGGGTGGTAATTTGTTAATAAATATGTTAATTAGGTGGAGTAAATGTCTTTTTGGCATGCAGGGGGAATCGCTGATTGTAAACCCTGTGCACAGCACATTTCAGAGGGCAGGATGCAGTTAATAAAACTACCTTGATGTTTTATATTGCTGCTCTTTAGCAGAAACAGCTAATAACCAATTTACATTAATGGTGTGGGCACAAATGTAAATTAGTCCCTTTTTTTGGTTTATATTACCTCAATGCAATCCTAATGTTAACGTGTTGTATTTGGCAATTTCATTAAGGAAAAGATCTGAGAGCCCAAGACAGACTTAGGGCCCGCTTCAAGGAATTTTAATATGAAACCAAAATTACACTGCACATCCTTGTTTACCACAGGGGAATTTCCAGAAAGCCCTGCTATCAAATATTTTCCCTATCCATGGCAAAGTCCACAACCCCAAGCTCCTGTGGGTGTTCAGTGTGTCTTGCTCGCCAAAAAAATGTCTCACAACTCCACGGCTGCAACAGTATGGTCTTGTGCAACTGTAGTCTGGACTTCTGGTCAACTCACTTTGCTTACCAACCAGTGGCAGCCCTCACTTGTCAACAGACAAAGAGATCCTTGTGTCCAGTGGACTTCCAGAGGTCCAGGTGGCCGGAGGGCAGAACAGAGAGGGACCTGCAAAGCCTGCTGTGACTAGGTTCCCACCAGCCACAAAGAGCGAAGGCAAATGTTAGCAGAGCCCAGCAACACCCACTTGTGCTGTCTGAGCCAGTAGAAGTTTTCCATTTCTGCCCTGCTCTCATCTGTGACCTCTCCCCTACACCCCCTCACTAGGTCTTTCTTTAGTCATGCTGTGCAAGCAGCGACTGTATGCACCAAAAGTTAATTTCACTACACACTTCACTGTGTCGCCAGAGGTGCAATAAATCACAAACCAATTTCCAATTTTGTTATGGCCTACTTGATAAGGCCATGAAGCATTCTTTCCCCTGATATACATGTTTTTAAACATGAGGATTAGAAACAGGAACACGTCTCTGGATGCACTCTGAAATTTTATCCTTCTTTTTTAGGAGACGCTGACCCCCGCAGGCCCTGTTAGAATGAAACATCAACTTGTGCTCTCTTGAGTTTGACTCTTGGATCCAGTCGCTGCCTACAGCCCTGATGCAGCAGAAGATCTTAAGAGAAGCTTTTTTTTTTTTTTTTTTGCAATTTCAGCAAATAAATTCAGATGAAATACAAGTTGCCGGGACTGTGTTACTCTGAATTAGGCTAAGTATTTTAAAATCACAGAGTAAAATGAACATATATTTAAAAAGTTCAATGTACCCTATTCCTGGAGGTGAATATAGAGACTTGAACATTCCTTCTGTAATTTATACTTCTTTTTTAACTGATAGTAAAAGTGGAACATCTTAATAATATAAACTATGATATTTTGCTATACATATGTATTTTTAATTTTAGGTTTTTGCTTACTCACTTTATATCCCATCCTCCGTCCTCCTCCCAGCTACCCCTTCCCACAATCCTTCCCCTCCATTCCCTCCTCCCCCTCTTCTCTGAGTGGGTGGGGGCTCCTCTGGTTATCCCTCCTCCCTGGCACTTCAAGGCAGCCCAGCTAGAAGAACATATCCCACATGCAGGCAACAGCTTTAGGGATAGCCCCTGCTCTAGTTGTTCAGGAGCCACATGAAGACCAAGCTGCACATCTGCTACATATTTACAGGGAGGCGTAGGTCCAGCCTGTGTATGTTCTTTTCTGGTGGTTCAGACTCTGAGAGCCCCAACGGTCAGGACTCAGGTTCCTGTGGAGTTCCTATTCCCTTCAGGCCTACTGTGTGTGTGTGTGTGTATGTGTGTCTGTGTGTGTGTGTGTGTGTGTGTGTGTGTCTATGTCTGTGTCTCTGTGTGTGTATCTGTGTGTGTGTGTTAAGCTACATTATGGATTAACTATATCAAACTACTTGTAGTATATATCATTCACACTTCTCCCCAAGAACACTTAAAATGGAAGGTGTCTTAATAAGTAGTGCCTACTGCCCAATCATGAGGATCTAAGTTTAACCCCCAGAACTCTGAAAAAGAAAATTAAGCCAGGCATAGCAGTACCCTGCTATCCCAGCTTTGAGAAGGTAGAGACAGGACCGTCTCTGTGGCTTGCTACCTAGATAATCTATCCCAATCAGTAAGCCTCAAGTTCAGTGAGAGACTCTGTCCCAAAACATGAGGTGACTATCCCAGTAAGATGGCACAGCAAATGATGTGTTTGCTGCCAACCCTGGGGATCTGAGTTCGAGCTCTGGGACCCACATACACTTGGCATGAACCCGTATGAGTTCACACTAAATAAATAAATATACAAAAAGGAAGATAAAGGTGGAGAGCAGTTGAGAAAGTCACCCAGCATTGACCACTAGCCTATGCATATGCAAACACCCGCATATACGTACAGGATACACTCACAAATCTGCTATTAACTATTTCAAATATATGGTATCTGTGATCAGCTAGAATAACTGTGTTAAACCATAGATCATGCAATTTATTCTGCTGTCTACCTGAAATTTTTACTCCGTTCACCCCATCACCTCCTGTCCGGTCTTCCGAAGTCCAGCCTCTGGCAAGCATCACTTTACTGTCCCTGTGTTGGATATTTCTACCTTTTACGTTTACACAGGATCACACAGTGTCTGCCTGACTTATTTTACTGAGCATACTGTGCTCCACATTGTGTGCTATTGCCAAGACAGAACTTCCATCTCCTTAAAACTGAGGGATATTCTATTCTTTTTATGCAACATTTTCTTTACCCATCCATCTTCTATCTTCATTCTTGGGGATGTATCTATAATAAACATGGAAACGCAGACATCCTAACAAACTGATCTGGATAAAAACTCAGGAGTTGGGTGACTGGACCGTGCAGTCGCAGGTCGATTTTATTTTAGAAAGCACACTGTCCATAGGCTGTATTTATTAACTTGCACTCTTCCCACCAACAGTATGCAATGCTTCTTCTGGTCTCACATGGTTGTTAGTACTTGTTATTATTTATCAATTTTATAGCAACCACCCAAACATGTGTGAGAAAGGATTCCATTATGGCTTTAGTTGGAACTTCCCTGATGACTAATAATACTAAAAAACTATTTCATATACTTGCCAGCCATTTGTTTGTGTCTTCCATTGAGAATTCTTAATTTAAATACTTAATTTAACTACTTCCAATGGTAGCCTGTTACAATGTTACAATTGTGAACTAACCAAATCCTAAAGAATTTGACAGGG
Organism: Mastomys coucha; assembly: GCF_008632895.1. NCBI lineage: Eukaryota > Metazoa > Chordata > Mammalia > Rodentia > Muridae > Mastomys > Mastomys coucha. The sequence continues at coordinate 61,433,511 of NW_022196914.1, read as the reverse complement.
AGATTTGTTAGGCTTCTGTTCCTTTTTGCATTTAAGTCAGGATTCATGAGTTAGTTAGTAACAGACAGCCCTTCATATTCACTAATTCTGTTGTTGTTTTATCTACCCTCAAAATATGATTAAATTCATTTGTAGAGATTTTTTGGGAGTTTAAATAAGTTATATCTCACCAACTGACGACCAAAATAGTACTAATTCTTTTAAGCAGTAATCACTGATGGATTAGTGGGTAAAAAGTTGGATGAGAAATAAGATTATCATTGTCTCAAAAATGTACCAAGATACTGGAAAGCTATCTATCCATTAAGAAACTGATGGGTGCTGGACATAGTGGCACACTCCTTTAATCCCAGCGCTTGGGAGGTAGAATCAGGCAGATCTCTGTAAGTTCTAAAGCCATCCTGGTCTACAGAGTGAGTTCCAGGGCAGCTAGAGCTAGATTATAAGACCCTGGAGAGGGAAGAGGAAGGAGGAAAAGAGAGAGAAACTAATTGGGTGCTTTTCTAAGATCAAAATCAGAAGCAGTAACTAGGGGACATTTGTAGTATGAATCTCAAAGAAACTGAGCAAAAGTTTAGAAAAAAAAAAAAAGAAGAGAGAAAAACACCCATATCAGTGTTGGAGGAAAGAAATACCTCCTCACCTATTTCCCAAGATCATGGCTAAGAAACCCATAGCAGGCAGATTAGGCAGGATAAACATATAAATTTACTTAATATTACCTTCATAAAAAAAATGAAGACCTGAGGAGATGGCAAATCTATGCAGAACCAGTGTGAAAACAGCAGTCACTTTCAGAGAAACACGACTAGTAAAATGGATCAGATCCAACAGCAATGAACTGGTATGGGCTTAGCAAGGCCAGCTGGATGCTGTGTCCCTGTGTTTAGACATAAGAACGTTCTTCTCCTCATGCTATATGGGAGAGCATCTTGCGGTGACCTGCTTTAGGAGGAGATCAAAAAGCTCAGACCTAGGATTGGTGACACTCCTCAGAGGAGAAGGCAGGCCAAGTTAAGAGTGGCATTCGTGTTTCTGCCTGTTGCTCATATGCAAAGATGCTGTATTTTAGAGGAGCATTCCTGAATTCCATTGCCACGAAATATGGAAGAAACCCAGAGACTGAAGTTATATATCACTCTGTCATCACATACACAAAACATAAATGAAGCTACATATGATGTATTCTCATCTGGCTCAAATTTCACAGGCAAGGTGCTAGGATGCCTTGAAATAAAAAGAAGACAGGATATAAAAGTGGAAAGGACCCAGGGTTTGGAGTAGAAGTACTGGGTTCAAATCCAGTTTACCTCTTCCCAGAAATGGATCTTGACATCTAAAACAGTTCAGTTCCAAAATTTGACTGTTTATTGCACTCTAAGGTAAGTAATTTTCTTATTTAAAAATAAAACATAAGGGCTGGAGAGATGGCTCAGCAGTTAAGAGCACTGACTGCTTGCTCTTCCAGAGGTCCTGAGTTCAAATCCCAGCAACCACATGATGGCTCACAACCATCTGTAACAGAATCTGATGCCCTCTTCTGGTACATCTGAGGACAGCTACAGTGTACTCATATAAATATAATAAATAAATCTTTAAAAATAAAGAAATAAGTCATAAAAGGACAGAATCACATTAAAGAATTATTTGTCAATATCCACAAAGATTTACAACATATATTCCATGAAATGTCATTTCTAGGCATGAACTCAGAGAAGATGACATTTCCACCAGGAGTGGTAATCCAGCAAGATTGTTTGCTACAATATTGTTTATGTCTCCAAAACTAAAACAAGGCCAGATAGATGGTTTAATGGTAAGCACTTGCTGCTCTTCCATTTGGTTCCCAGCACCCAGGTGTTATGACTCACAACTGCCTGTAACTTCAGCTCCATGGTATCTGACATGCTATTCTGGCTTCCACAGACAGACAGACAGACAGACACACACACACACACACACACACACACACACACACACACCATATACTCACATAGACTTATACACAATAATAAAAATCTAAAACAACTTAATTGCTCATGAAAAAGTGAAGCAGCATACACACTGAGCTATATCCATATAGTAGAATATCATACAGCATGTTTATTATGAAGAAAGTACAGCTGTGAATGTTTACATGGATGTTTCTTACAATGTTGAGGGCAAAAAAAAAAATCACATGAAAGAAGTATATGAACAATGCCGTGCCATAAACACACTGTTTGTCTATACACTGTTTCAGGAAACATAAAGGCATCATAAACTCATGAGTGCACATGAGAACCAAGTTCAGAAAACAATTCCTTTCTGGATGGCTGCGATGGCTGTATTTATTAAACAAGACCCTGAGATACATATTTGTTTGCAGCATTATTCTTTATACCTTTCCTATCTTAGCCATTACTTAATCTCTTAATTTTCAAGAAAAACTACCAATGTGCATATAAGTATATGTACAGAAGACCTTTCTAAGGAATTAAATATAAACTATGGACAAGCTTGCCCTTGAAAAATGAACTGGGGGTATGGGGTAGGAGAAAGAGATTCACTTCTCATTCACTATTGTATGGTTTTCAGTGTATGCCATATGAAAACACTATTTCAAAATAATAAAATAATAATAATAATAATGCTACTAACAACACGGGAAACACAAGTTACTTGGTACTGTCACCACATGACTTTTGTGATAATGGTGGTCTCGCCCAATGCCATGTGTATTTAAGCAATTAATGAGCTCAGCTTCCCCTCTCAGGAAATGAGATGTTAGCTCTGCAGCTTACAGATGTCATAAATGCAAAGCACATCAGTATTGCCTTTCATTCTGTGTAATATTTTTGCCTCCATAAAATCCCATGGATGTGATCTTACGAGCTGTCAGAGTAGTGGAAGAAATAGCCTCAGTACATTATTTCGTGATAGTCTCAGTATAAAAATTTTTGGCTGTGAAATGAAGCCTACTACCATTTCAAATTCAGCTCAATTCAATCCAACCACTATTTATGGAAATCTTACCTGTTGGGAGACTAAGGTAGAAATATGAATAAGACCCAAGTTCCTGACCTCAAGAACAGAAACTCATCTTTTAATGAGGTCCAGTTGGCCTTGCTTCGTCCCCAGGACTAATCATCTAAATTTATGGGGTTGGGAGCAGATAGTAATTATCATTGTTTATCTTTCTCTCTCCCTTCAACCTGTCCATGAATAGCAAGTATCTTCCAGTGTTAGTGCTATTGTTTCCAAGGTATGAGAAAATGCCCACACTGGTAAGTATTTCCCAAACGCTAAGCAGATGTGCACAACGATTAGTATTACAATCAAATAAATCTTGCAACCAAGTTGATCTGGCACACATTTGATGATATGCATAATCACTATCACGCAGCCTGGTAATTAAAGATAATTGGTAAATAATTCATGTAAATTACTGTAATTGATATGGCTGTGCAGTTAAGTCACGCATTTCTAGGGTCAGTTGAGTGGAATAAGAAGAAGTTAGTTGGCCCAACTGAATACCCCCTGGATCTGCTAATGTGGAGGATCTCAAGTCTTTTCCTACCCTGTGGGATCTCCCATTGCTTTGTAACTCCAGAAAGCCCCAAGCTGACAGCTGAGCCTACCCCCAGGGGTCCCCAGCCCTGGTTTACAGATACGCTTGGTTGTCTTGTTATAGAGGACAAAGTGTCGAAGAGGTTAGCTCAGACCCCAGGCTTTGGACTAGAAGCTTGGAAAGAGCACAAAGGAAGAAGCCTGACTACTCCCTCCAGCAGTGAAGTTTCCAGAAACCATTTTCTAAGAGCTGAGCAGTCCTTTTAACACTCCCTTCTGAGAGCCAGACCTACTCAGGGGGGAAAAAAAACATTAAGAGACATGATTTAGAAAAGCCTGCTGCCTAAAGTTTCTCCCCTGAAATTCTCCTCATTAGTAGGGCTCACAGACTAGTGCCCTGGGAATGCCAAGTGAGGCCCCAGGCATTTGCCCACAGGGTACTTCTGTCTACTTGGCTTAGCTTCCCTTGCTAGCAAAGGGTAGAACAGCAGTGGAGTTTTGGTAGGTTTCCCACTTATGAATCAGGGGCAAGAAATCATTCTGAAGAAAAGAAACAGTAGGACCCGAGATGGGGTGCTGTACTCACTGGTGACCTTGAGCAGAGAAGCAAAGAGCTCAATTGTAGATAAGGAATGAACAATGCTTAAAAAGAATAGGCTGGAGGACAGAAGCAATAATAGAGGGTGGCTGCTGCCTTCAGCCTTCAGCCAGAGTTTATCTCCCTTCTCAGCTAGCTATGCAACCAAGGTCAGTGTACGTTCCTTGTTAAGATGAGAAAGAGATTCAACAGGCTTTTGGGCCAGCAGACAGGGGTGAGCACAAACCCTTTCAGAATTATACTAGTACTTGTATTATTATCCTAGGTTCAGTAAAGCTCACCATATGGATAAATCATCCATGTCTATGCACTGAGTTCTAAGAATATTATTCAGATGCCCAGATGCCCTGGCTTGTGGCATTGATGATGCCTCTTAAAATTCTGGAAAAGAAATGGAGGCTGAGGCAAAGAATTCAGATGAGTTAAACTGTAGGCAACAGGAACAAATGTCCCTCTGTCAAAATATACGTTCTATAGTCCTCTGGTCTTTAAGTATGAACACTAATTGATTTGCATAGAGCTCCCAGATTTTCTAAAGAGCATTCTCCAGAACACTGTCTCAGGTTGGAGGGAGTTTGACAACAAATCAATTTGGGGACCTGAGTTTTAGATAAATGTACATACATTTTCATATTAAGGGACTTTGCAAGAGCCAGCACCACAAGGGTGGAATTACATGTACAATGTTTCCCAATCCCAGATTAAAGACTGCGGGAAGTGCATTTCTTCTGGTCTTCTCAGTCTCCTCTTCCCCACTGAAGAAAAACACAAACTTACCTTCCTTGCCTCAGAGGGAAGGCAAGACCATTTGGTTTTCATTTCCAGATCAGAGTTACAGAAGAAAGACTTTGGGGGCCATAACAGCAGAGATAATATCCCCTATTCCTAACAGCTCCCAGAGTCAAATTTTTAACTGGGGCTCCCAACTTCACCAAAGCTTCTGTGTCCCACAGAACAGGAGCAGCAGGGAGCCCACCCACAGGGTGTGGAGGTTGGGCTATTGAGCATCTCCACAGCAGGAACTGTAGGCAGCATCTCCTACTGCCTTGGAGTTCTGTGAGCCCACAGAGTCTTGACACAATCCTTCTAGGGAAGAAGACTAGAAGAGACCCACGTATGTCCAAATGGAAATTTCCCATTGACCTGGAAGGACAGCAGAGTACAGAAAATTAGGAAATGAAAGATTTCTCTGCACTAAATGTGTAAACTGAAATTCCTGTGTATTGCTTACATTTATCCATGAAGTCAATCCATTCTGTTGACTAATAATACTAGTTTTCACGGGACTCACATAAGGAAACAGTGGGATAGATTATTCCAGTTTATCAGAGACACCTTCTGATCAACATCATGATTCAAACACTATTGCCTCTCTCTACTAGAAAGCTGAAGTCCCTGTGGCAATAAACAAGAGAATACCCAGAATCCCCTCTCTTAATACACCGAACATCCAGAAAACTGTGAGTGCTATGGAAAAATGTGTTTGAATGATCAGTGTTGTTCAAAACCTATTCTTTGAAAAAGTTGTTTGAGGGCTGGTGAGATGGTTCAGTGGGTAAGAGCACCGACTGCTCTTCCAAAGGTCGTGAGTTCAAATCCCAGCAACCACATGGTATCTCACAACCATCCGTAATGAGATCTGATGCCCTCTTCTGGTACATCTGAAGACAGCTACTGTGTACTTATTTATAATAATAAATAAATCTTTGGGCCTGAGCAAGCCCACTCTACCAGAGTGAGTGAGGCTGACTGACCAGAGTGAGCGGGATTGACAAGAGCGAGCGAGGTTGACCGGAGCAAGCAGAGGTCCTAAAAAGTCAATTCCCAACTATCAGAAGGCTCAAAACTATATGTACAGCTACAGTGTGTACTCATATACGTAAAATAAATAAATAAATCTTTTTTAAAAAAAAAAGAAAAGAAAGTGTTGTTTGAAAGCCTAATAAACAGCTAAATAATTCAACAAAAAATCCTAGTGAATAGCAAAAGATGCACACTAGAAGGGAAGGTATCCTAGAAAGGAAGAAAGGATGTACACTGCTGGGGAAGGAAAGATATATGCTTGGAGACATCTTCTAGTTCCAAAATTGCTCTGGAAGGACACTGAACTTGCTTCTCTCAACCCAAGGAGCACCATTCATAAGACAAAGCCCACTCAGCACATGGTCCGGGACTGTTGGCTTTGGCAGTTCCTTCATTGTGATCATGGGGGGAGTAAATGCTGATGACCCTGACTGCAGAGTGTCTATCTTCCTGTCTGTTCATTTAACTGTAGTCAAGATATTAAGTCAAGCCAAGCCTCCATCAATTAATGACTGAAGAAAATGTGTTCTAGATACTCAACATGATGCTAGTCAGTCCTTCTAAGAAAGGAAATTCAATCACTTCAACTAGCATGGATGAACCTCAAGGACACTATGCAAAATGAAATGAGGCGAGCACAGAAAGACAAATGCCACATAAACTCAATTATGTATAGAGTGTTAAAAAAAAAAAAAGTTGAACCTAGAGCAGAAAATAGAATGGTGGTTGCCAGAAGCTGAAAAAGGTGTGAAGAATTGGGGATAATAGGGAGATATTACTTAAAGAAAATCAAGTTTCAGTTAGGAAGAATTTGATATCTATCACAGCATGGCAACTATAGTTAATAATAGTCTATTGCACATTTCAAAGCTGCTAAGAGTAGATTTAAAATATTCTCACCCACCTAAAACAAGTATTTGAAGTGATGGATATGTTAATTAGCTTAATTTAGTCATTCCATGTTGTTATACACATATCAAAACAGCACATTGTATTCTATAAATATATATACAATGATAATATATCAAATTACACATATTTTAATGAGATGAACTGCATAAGGCATTTAGCAGAATGCTATATCTTTATTTAATCTATAGCAAAAATATGTGGTGGTGGCAGTGGTGATAACAGAAGTAATAATGAAAGCCTGTGTGGCCAAAAGTAAAAGTAGAGATATGTTTGATGATAGATGATAGATAGATAGATAGATAGATAGATAGATAGATAGATAGATAGATATTGATAATAGGTGGATGAATAGGTAAATGGACAGACAGCCTTAAATACTTTTATATTTCTGTGAAGATATAATGACCAACACAACTTATAGAAGAATGAGTTTATTGAGACTTACACTTTCAGAGGGTGAATCCATGAATCAAGGTGGGGAAGCATGGCAGCAGGTCAGCAGGCGTGGCACTGGAACAGTAGTGAAGAGCTTACTTATATCCGTATTTGCATGTGGGAGGCAGAAAGAGCTTTTGAAATGGTGAATGACACACCAAATACAACAAAGCCAGACCTCCTAATTCTTCCCAAACAGTTTTATCAACTGGGGACCATGCATTCAAATATATGATCCGTGGGAGCTGATCACATTCAAACCACAACAGATAGACAGACATACAGACAGGGAAAAAACTGATCAAAAGGTAAAATAGAAAAACTCTTGATGCCAACCCCCTAAGAGAGATGTGTTGAAGTTGGAGAACTGTTGGACACATGGGAAGAGAGAAAAGAGCTCTGGGCTGGTTCCAAGTACAGAAGGGAGTGTCTAATTAAATTGTTCCTTTCTAAGAAGCATTGCAGAGTGTTAGACTAGCATTATTAGCTGCTTCAGATATTATCACTTATTGCTCAGAAATACATCTTTTCCTTGGACACATAGAAAATGCAAATGAAAGAAAGATTTAAGCAGGATAAATGTATACATTTTTGAGTGACATCTCAAACCTACCTGCATTCTAACTGCAAGTATTCCTGGCCCAGTGACTACATGGTCACTACTTTGGGTATCAATTTCTTGCTCTATAATCTCTCAAAGATACAGCAATATCTGACCCCTTTCCAGATTATCCAGAGTCTCTTTGACCTTCACAGTCTGCAAAGTGTGAGCTGCAAGAGGCAAGAAGATGGTCTGGTGCAACATGACTCAGTAGCCAGTGTTCAAACTTTGAGAGTCTGACTCTAAGTTATTTTAGGTAGGTTTTAAAACAAGACGATCTGATGGGAAATATTCCTGTGATGATTAACTCAATCCCATGTACACAACAAAGCATACCTAAATCTTTTTGGGGATCAAAGTAAGCTAAATATAGATCAGATGTAACTACACTGAAACTCTTTGTAAAGTGCACGTGACACCTTCCATTAGCAAGTTTCTATAGATTGAGAAAAAACAAGTTTACAATAATAGTCTGGAAGAGGGTCTAGGACAGGAAAGACTTCAGCCACCTGATTGTGCAAAGGTCACCAGGTTAGAAAGCATACCTACTCCAGCCTTCTGTGCCAAAAACAGGTTTTGTATTCCTTCCCTTGAAGGAATGAACAATGCCGTGTGCTCAACACTCCAGCTCCAAATGAGCATGACTCTCAGTTTTTAGCATCCTTAACCCACCCACCTCCAACTTTTCTTGCTATAACAAGCCATTTCCATCCAGGGCAGCCATCTGCCCTGAGAAGGAAAAGGTAAGGAAAGCCATGCCTCTCTCAGAAATCTCCTGCTCACCTGAGGTTGGTAAAACAGGGTTGGTATTTTTGGTTGGCGAAAACATACAGCTACATCCTCAATTGCATGGCTTCCCTGGAAACTCAAGTCTGTGACCCACTAATTTGCTCCCGTCAACACCTCCATCAAGTCTGACAGCCTCATAGTCATTGTTTTAGACATAACTGTCTAACAGGCAGTTGGACTGTTGCTCCTTTTCCCCGTGGGAATGTGAGCGACAATATTAGGGTTGGGTTCATCTCAGCCATTACTCCTTCTTTTGAGTGATTGCTACAAGTTTGATGGAGGTATACAGTAGCAATCACTTAATATGAGGCTGTATAAAGCATTGTGGTCAGAGGACAGAGGCAGATATGCTCACCTCGCTGTCCCAGCACCTCTCCACTGGAAGACCCGGGAATGTCCCAGAACCTCTCTATACTACAGTTTTCCTTGTCTGTAAAATGGGGGGAGAGGAGACATCTGGTTTTACCATTGCAAATGGCCACTGTTGGTTACTGGCAGGCATGTTTACCCTGATCTAAACATAACACATGTGCACATATTAAAACAATACATGGTACTCCATAAAAATGTACAATATTTTATGTATCTGATTAAAATTTTTTTTAAATAACTCCAGAGTTATCTTTAACTCCAAGAGTTGCTACAGGATTAAAGAAGTGCTAAATAAAACCATCAGAAGAGTACCTGGTATGAAATAACACTCATACCTTAGCAGTAATACTATTAACATCAGTATTTTATAACTGCAATATTAATAACATCATTAGAATGTAAGGTAAGTTGTGCGGATGTTTACAAAAATTGTTGTGTCTTGCTTTGTTTGTTTTTCTGGTACTGGGGATTAAACCAATGGCCTTATGCATACCAGGAACTGCTCTGTCACTGAGCTATAACCCAACCCAATTCTACATGTTTATTAGGAGGTAGGGCCTTGCTAAGTTTCCCAAACTGGTCTCAAATTTACTCTGTGGCTCAAGAAAGCTACAGAGGACTGTCATTCCAGAGTAGCTGGAATTCCAGCTGTGTCTGGGGCCCCGGTCCCCCTTACTCTGTTCTCAGCCAGATCCTGGTTTTCATTACATGGGTTGCTGCACCTCTAGGCCAATTCTGCTTGAGGAAGGTTTGTCGTGGAAACCTTGTGCCTGTGCACCCCATTAGTACTACCAGAAATTGCATGTGTGAAGACTAAATGCTAATAGTGCATGCCTAGCTGTGAGAACATGCTTCTCAGTCAGGTGTCTGCTCCTCCCTCGCTGGCCACAGGACCTGTTTTCTAAAGATTCAGTTCCCCTTCCAGTACAGCTAGCTGCGCTTACTATTAAAGTAAGAAAGCAATTATGCAGTGTCTCTGGTTTACAACAGAGGAGACTGTTGACTCTGTTGACTGACTCTGGTTTCCTGAGGAGACTTAATGGCAGAAAAATCTATGAAGTTCATGTACTAAACACACTCCTGAGAACACACTCCAAAATAAGCAGGAAAAAAATCCATATATTATGATTATAATAAATTTCTATATCACCTTATATCTTATATGCTTCACATTATTATAAAATGTTTTAAAATACTTATAAATAGCATTTGTATAATATATTATTATATTATATATTATATATAACATAATATGAAAATATAAGTATTATAGACTGTCCAGTGCAACCAGAAGTAAGAATATGATTAAATTAATGATGATTTGTTAACTCAATAGACCATTTTGATGCACCTTTAAAACAACTGCCTGAAAATTAGAGGCTAAGGCAGGAGGATCACAAATTCTACACCAACCTAGACTATATAGTAAGACCCTGTCTCAGAAATTTTTTTTAATTTTTAAATAAATCAATAGTAATATAATTGAGGCTGTAATAATGAGGCATTAAGAGAAAAATGCTGAACACAAATTTTAGGTTTTTTAATTTTTTCACCCAATATATTTTAATTATATTCTTTCTCCTCCTGCTGCAGATCCTCCTCATCTCCCTACCCACAAAACGTCATTCTCCATACAAACTTTTTAACTTTTTATTGATTCTTTGTAAGTTTCACATCCTTCCCCCAAGTCCTGCTCATCTCTCTTCACTTTTGCACACCCTAATAAAACACACAAGCAAACAAGCAAACAGCAATAGCAACAACAACAAAAAAAAAAAGCACAGAAAACATCTCATCATAGAAGCTGTAGCATGTTACAGTGTGTCCCATAGTATGTCCCTGTGTCTACACATCTTCACTTGCAAATGTTGAAGTCATTGGTCTGGTTTGAGGTCTCTGGCTTCTGTGACACAATATTAGATCCTTACCCAGAATTCCTCCCAGTTATCCTGTTGTTGCCCTTTGTCATGGAGATCCCGCAGCTTTAGAACAGCAGGACTGGCCCTTTTATGAGTCCTAACCATTTGCAGATGATATTGGAAGACGGGTGGGCCATCAGATCCTTGGGTCTGGGCCTGGGCAGTAGCTGAGCCGGTCAGCCTGCCAGCTCTCCTTTATTCGAACCACCAGGGTGAGTCTCCAGCACTCTCCAGTTAGGCTACCCAATGCTACCATCCACATGAGGCAGAAGGCAATCAGCTCTCCTGCTCTCATACCCTTGGGGCCAACTCACCTGCATCCAGGTCTCCAGAGCCAGCTCCACTGTGCTGCTCAAAGATCGGGGCCCACTCTTCCAAGTGCTGGAGCCTAGGAGGGGCTGGACCAGCTCTCCTGTTCTCACACCCTCGGGGCTGTGTTTTCACCATCAGGACCAGCTCCACTGTATTGCCCAGGTGACGTGCAGGGACCACTCTCCTGAGTGCTACAGTCAGTGAGGGGGACAGGGCTAGCTTTCTGCTCTCATGATCCCAGGGTCAGCTGTCCCAGTTACTGCAGTCGAGGGGGCTGAGGGAGTGGGCATCACCTCCACAACAATGCCACCTCATGCCTGATGAGTGGCCAGGCCAGTTCTCCCACCCTCTCAGCCTCAGCTCACCTGAACCCTCTCCACCAGGGGCCAGTTCGACTGTGCTGCCCAGAGCAGATGCAAGGCCCGTTCTGAGTGCTGAGTGCTGCAACTAGCTGGTGAGGAACAGGACTAGCTCTCCCAAGATCATGACCCTATGGGCAGCTTTTTCAGCTGCCGAAGCGGGGGGCGGGGGGGGGGGAATACACCTCCGTCCCTGTGTCACCACACAGCAGACATGTGGCAGGGTCAGTGCTCTCACACTCACACTGTGGGTACAGGGCCTGCTTTCAGAATGCTGCATCCTATGAGCCGATGTGCAGTAGGGTCAGTCCTCCAGAGGTGGAGATCGAGTGAGAGGAGGGGACAGTTGTCCACAATCCCTGGGTATCCAGGAGGTCCTTGGCAGCTGCCCTGACCAGACCAGATATCCCCATGTTCCCTAGTGGTAGTATGAGCCACAGACATCAACACCGACAGGTGTCGCTGCATCACAGGCTGAGACCTCACTATGGCCCAAAGTGGCAGGGCTCCCCACTCACAGCAGGCCACTCCTCTCCACCCGCGAGTCTCCAGTTCCATCTCTCTCCATAATGCTCAAGTTGCTCCTCTTCTCTTTCTCTCCCATCTGTCCACCACATACTAGCACACGATGGTGGCTCCCGCTGCAGGCTGGCCATGCACCGGTGGGCCTCTGGGTGACATCCTCCATCCGTGCTGCATGGGATGGTGGCAAGAGGATATCTATGATAGGCCTTTGCCATGTGCTGGAAGGCAGATCTGTGGGTATCGTGGCAATCTGCAGCTCTCTGTCTGCCTTCCCCTCCTGTGCTGCCCTACCTGGATATGATTTGATTTGATTTGATTTGATTTGATTTGATTTTTATGAGTCTCAGGCATAAGACAGCTTTGGCCATCACGTCAGACATCCAGGTAGGAAGAACAAAGGGCTGCCATCTGCTCTGCCCCTGACTGATAGAAGAACCACAAGGTGTCTCTTTGCCCATTGCCAGCAGTGGAAGAGAAGGGTCAATGCAAATTTTTTTTATCTACTTCATTACTGCACCATTTCTGGGAGAAATAAGGGAGGCACCAAGATGTCAATTAATAAGCAGATAATTAAACACATTATAAAATTACACAACACCGTTCAAAAGAATGGGAAGGTTGGCATATGCTGCCAGGAGAAGATCTTCAGGACATAATAGTAAGTGAAAAGAATGAGTCACTATGCAAAAGAAGACCACTTCAAACCCAACTGTGAAAGTATGCATGTGCATGAGCATGCATGTGTATATAAGAAAATAGAATAAAATCTCTGAATGGTTACATACCGAATGCTAACTGTATTCATTACATGTAGGGAAGAAAAAAAGCAGGATGCTGAACATTGCCTCTGAGGCCGTATCTTGTATTACTAAATATTTGAGATATTATTCATTTTACATTTTGTTACAACTTATTTTAATTGTGTGTGTGCATATGTGTGTACACACACATATGTACACACCCATATGCATGCACACACACACACACATACAGGTCTATGTGTGGTTAGGTATATATGAGTGCAGGTTTTCACAGAGGACAAGGGTAACAGATTCCCTGGAGCTGGAGCTATAAGAGATTGTAAACCACCTCAGACGGGTTCTAGGAATCAAACTCAGCTCCTCTGGAAGAGTAGTGTGTGTTCTCAATCAGTGAGCCATCTCTCTAGCCTGCTTTTACATTTTTAATAATTTCAGAACTTTATTATCTCATCTTACTTTTTTAATACAAACACGTAGATGCAAAAAAGTGATTTATATTTTGAATAAGCCATCAACAAATTTCTCTGTGTTCTGATTTATTTCTTTTATACCTATTAGATGAGAAGAAAATCAAAATATAAGAGATGATAATGGCTGCTAATTGCTAATTGTCTACTGTAATGGAGGCTATTAGCATCCAATTCAGACCCCATTTCCATCTAGTACTTCTGTCTCCACTGATTGTGTCCACAGATAGAGCACACCTTCTCCTTTCTCAAGGGAGCTGCCCCCACTGTCCCCACCCCACCGTAGGAGCAGACCTCAGCCATTAACTGACTCAGTCAAAGGAGAACCAACCTGTAATGTATGCTCTCGGAGCTCCTGGAGGGATCGGCCAAAGCTGATAACACAGACTGCATCCCTTGCTGAATTATGGTTTTCCAAAGAAGCAGGGCCAACTAGAGAACCAATACATAGGGAGAAAAGGAAGGACAGAAAAGAAAGGAATGTGGGACAAGGATTGGAGGGAGGAGGAAGGGAAAGACAGGGGGAAAGAGAAAGTAAGAAATTATCTCACTTAATAAGAATCTAAAAGACCCCATATTTATATTTGGAGAGCTACAGACCCCGTATTGAAAAAAGTGTGATTCCTGTTGCACTCCAAGGACCCTAGGAAAACCATTGATGTCCATTCTTGGAAACGCGAGGACACTGGTAATAAAGAGAGTCAGGAGAGAGAAAGTGAGTCTTCTCTTAGCCTCTCTGGTATATTCAGGTATTCAGTGGGTTAGATGAAGCCTGTCCCATTGCGGAGGGCAGCCAGTTTTTATCAATCTCACCTTTACAAGCACACCCAAAAAAATACCTGATTTCTGGGTAGCCAGTCAAGATACCACATAAGATTTACCATCACGCATATTCTGTTTTCTTTCCCTCATGTATTTTCTGAGATGTTCCCCATAATAAATTGCTTGGACTATAATGTGGATCTCATTTCTAGGGAAAAATGACTTAAAATCACTTACTGTATGTCAAGAATATTAAACACCAATATGCAACATTTTCCATCAGCTAAAGCAGAATAACAGTGAAAACCAATCTACCATAACAATTAATAGAGTGTGAGATGAGACATACCTTAAAAGACATGTGAATGTGTGCGTGTGCATATGTGTGTGTCTGTGTGCACGTATACTTACAAAATATCCTAGGTAAACTTAGCCTAGTTACATGACCTCTCTCTAGCTCACTTTCCTCATCCCTGAAATGAGGGTGACTGTGGTACTCTATTTCACTGACTTGCTATAAGAATTAAAATGGCCTCTCCTTGAGTAATTTGGAGGACATAACATGAACTATGCTCATATGTCAGCATCAGCAACAGAGTAAAAAGCTCATGAAGTTCGTCCAATGGCATTCTTATGTCAGTGTGAACCTGTCTCTCGAAATATAGTCAGCTTGGAAATAGCCACAAGCCCTCATTGGTTCCTGTCTCTTGACACTAGGTTGTCTCTCACCTTTGGTCACATAAAACATCTAAAACCTGTCACAAAGCACTAGTGAATGCCATAGAGTTTACTAAAGGCCAGACCAGAATGGGGGGGCAGGGCAAAGTAGGAAGATAGGGAAAATGAGGAAGGGCTCACATCAGAACAGAGGTAACAATTTTTTTATAATTATTTCTTTTATTCTTTCAGATTATCATATAATTATATTGTTCTCTCCCTCCCTTTCCTCCCTTTCAACTCTCCCATATGCCTCTCCTTGCTCTCTTTCAAATTCATATTCCTTTTTTATTAATTGTTGTTAAAAATACATATATGCATATTCATAAGTATATAAATACAACCTGCTCAGTCCATACAATATTACTTATGCTATGTTTTCGGGGATGGCTACATGATACTAGATAACTAACTTCTCTTTGCAACAGACGAGACCATCACAAAAAAAAACAGAACCAATAAAAATTCAGAGTTGTGGAGAGCCATCCTAACTGTACAAATCCCCCAACACTCACAGCCCATGAAATACTATGAAAGCAGGAGTAGAAAGACTGTGAAGGCCACAGGAACAGGGTATTTGTTGTAATAGTATGTCTCCTGGGAATGTCAAAACTATGCCCATGGAGTCTCCATGACGCCATGACTGTCCATCTAAACAAGAGCTAAACAAGGACAACGAGACACACTAGCATGGATGGAGGCTTCCATGAGGCTTCAGCCTACAGGAAGAACTGCAGAATGTTGAGAGCAAGAGAAAGAGTCTTCCCCAGAGAGCACTGTCGATTTTACTAACCTAGGGACCACTGCAGTTTTTTAAATGTCCAATAGCTACCTTCACTGTATTAGCAACCTTCTAATTATTGTGACAAAATGCTTGACAAAGCATCGTAAGAAGTGAAAAGTTTATATGGGTCCCTACATAACTGTAAGGGGTGCAGGCCACTGTGGTGGGAAGGCGTGGCAGTGAGAGCATGAGGTCACACTGTGTGTGCATTTGGAAGGCAGAAGGGATGTGTGTTCATTCTTAGCCTGCTCACTTCTCTTTCTATATCCCTACATTTCAGGAGGACAGTCCACGAGCTAGTGCGGCCCACATTCAGGGCATGCCTTTCCTCCTTTGCCCAGCCTTTCTAGAAACACCCTCACAGACACACCCTGGGAATGTGTCTCCTAGGTGTTTCTTAGGCCAGTCAAGTAGAGAAGAAAAATGAACTATCAAAACCTCACTGTTCCCTATCCCTTCCTCCCTGATTCCCCTCGCCTCTGTTCACTCTAGTCTTCCCCAAGACCACTTACCCCCAACTTCTGTTCCTAGATTTTTCTTGGTCATATCCAAGGCATTAACCAGGAGGGGCTGTTCCCTTTCAAGTAGCTCCCCCTCCTTAACAAGGAGGTTTACCTAAAGCAATGCAAATTTTTGCTGGGTTTTTGTGGGTTTTTTTTTTTTTTTTTTTTTTTTTTTTTTTTTTTTTGCCTACAACATAAACATAAAACCAAATGAGGATAAATTTTTTCCTTCGTTTGCATAAGAAGATATGATAGAAGTCAGGTTACTTGCCCAGGCCAAAGAGTAGAGATGGAATTTGAACCCAGGCTTGCTCAATTCCACAGCCAGAACTTTCAAATGCTGTACTCCCCCAAAACCTCCCAGAAAGGCCATTTGGCAACATGTAAGTGTGTGGCAACAGTCTGTGCCATAACCTCAGCCAGCTGTCCCTCAGAGACTTGCCAATGCTTTCAAGGGATGTGGGCAAAGTAGCATGAATTATTCATCACAAATCACCAGTCCCATTACAGAAACAATGCAGTAAACATAAGCCGCCATCTTCTCTGAAGGGGGACTTTCATGCTCAGGGGAGAGACCATATTCTTTTGATTTTATTTCTTCACACAAGTTGTTTCTACACACAAACTCTTAGATTCTCTCCTGCTTGGAGTTATAGAATGTAATGACTCTGTGCATAATGGGATATGTGTTCAGAGAGTATTTAATAATTAACTAAATGAACGGCAGTGTTTGTTTCAGTTGTGTGGGGCAGATGGTGGGAGTGGGAGGTGTAGAGGCCACAGAATGGGGAGATATTGTTAGTTGAAGAGGATTTTAATCTCAATTCCATTTGAGCCCAAAGAAGGTGAATTCGGTCTTCATTGCTAAATAACTGTCCCACAGATCCAAGCCCAGGCCGTTTACCACTCTTCTATGAAGGCTAATTTATTCAAAAGGACTACGTGTTTGGTTTTGCCAAGTTTGTGTTTAGTTTTCAAAGAAATCCCTTATTCGTTGAATCATTTTGGACCCTAGCACAAAAAGAAAGGGAATTTTCAAATGACAGACAGTCAAGCCTCCATAACTCTAACACCAGCTTTGGAGACTTCAAGGAAGAAACACTCCTACCTGGAGAAAAGAAGTTCAAGGACCAGTGAGGTGCCTCAGCTGGTGGAGGTCTTACCACACAAGTCTTATAATTGCATTTGAGCTCTGGATCCTATGGTAGGAGGACAGAATTGATTCCCTAGGATTATAACCTAACCTCTACGTAGACCACATAGATCAGCCAACACCTGCATTCACATGCACACATTGTACACATAATAATAATAAGAATAAACAACTATATTTGTTATTATTAATTAATTAAAATTGAGGAAAAAAAGGATCAGGTGCTGGAGAGATGGCTCAGAAGCTAAAAGCACATACTGCTCTTGCAGAGGACTCAAGTTTAGTTCCCAGAACCCACATCAAGGGGCTCACAACCCCCTGTAACTCCAGTGTCACAGAGATCCAGAACCTCCGACTTCCATGGGCACCTGAACTCGTGTATACATAGCCACGCAGAGACATACACACACAGAATTAAAAGTGAAAGAAATATTTTTTTAAAAAAATCAGATTGACCATCAGTCTTTACCACTCATCACTACTGTTCTCTGTATAATCAGCATGACAATTAATATATTTGGTATTCCTTATTCAAATACTCACAATTCTGGAAACATTTACAAAATGTTTATTGGCAAAATTTCAAATCTTGAGACAACCCCTCCCCAAAGTAAAAATTTGTAAAGAAGAAGAAGAGGCAGAAGAGAGGGGCTGGAGAGATGGCTCAGCAGTTAAGAGCACTGACTGCTCTTCCAAAGGTCCTGAGTTCAGTTCCTAGCAACCACATGGTGGCTCACAACCATCTGTAATGGGGTCAGATGCCCTCTTCTGATGTGTCTGAAGACAGCAACAGTGTACTCACATAAAATAAATAAATCTTTAAAAAAATAGTAAAATAAAAATTAAAAAAGAGGAAGAAGAGATGATGATGAAGATGAAGATAAAGATGAAGATGATGACGATGAGGAGGAGGAGGAAGAGGAGGAGGAGGGAGAGGGGGAAGGTAGGAGCATTTTACCAGATTGTCAAAGGTGAAGATCTTGATAGCTCAGCCCTAAAGAAGACATTTAAGTACCTCCTGTAAGGCTCAGGGGACATTGTAGAAGAGGGGTGAATTAGTGTGTAAGAGCCAAGAGATATGGTGAAGGGCTGTGAAATACCATCCTCTAAATTAGATACAACCATTTTTGCTAAGTCACAACAACTGAGGTCACCTACACAGGAAAAAAAACTGGCCCCATCAATAATCAGTCATGGAAAGAGAGGGGTTCATGGGGCCCTACCCCTCACTCCTGAACAATTAGCTACTAATGGAGTGTGGGAGAGGTGAGTCACTGTCTTCAATTGTGTACCCACTGCTGAGCTCAACAGACTCCAACAGATGCCTGCAAACCCACAGTCACACAGTGACTGTGGCCCTGGTTAAACTCTGTGGGTCAGAACACAAAATGAATAGACATTAACATAAGAAAGACACATGTAGTGAAGGGAGGATCAGATGTGGTTAGAAGGGAGATTGGAGAGGGTAGGAGAGAGTGGTCGCTGGGTATCATGCACATGCATGAAGTTGTCTAAATGCAAATGTAAGTAATACAATAATAACTGTTATTGAAGAGAGGACTCCCTTAAGAACCCCTAAAGTATTTTCACACAATGATAAAGTCCCTCCTTTTTGAATTTTCTGAAAATTGTAAGAATATTAGACATATTAACTTTATTAAACACATTTTATAAGAGCACCACTATGGTTTAACCATGTGTTACAAAGTCATTTCCCCAGTGAAACACTGTAAGAGGTGGAGTCATGATAGTTCTGCCTTCACTGGGTCAATGCCATTATTCCGGAAGTGACTTGGTTACCGCGAGGGAGATGTTATAAACATGCTTCCACACTCCCTTGCTTTCTCTTGTCTTCTCCTCCCTTTCTGCTTTTCAACATGAAAAGAAACAACAAATCCTTTCCCTATGCTTACACCTTGATATTGAACTTTGCAGCCTCCAGATCTGTGAAATTTCTCCTTAGAAATTCTCCAGTGTGTGGTATTCTAGCATAACAATACAAAGAGGGGCGAGGCGTTTGTGAAGACTCTACTCTCATGACCTAGTCATGCCCAGTGCCTCCACATCCTGTGACTATGGCATTAGGGATTCATGTCAACAGGAGTATTTGGGAAAATACAAACATTCAGACCACAGTGAGTCCCTCGCGCTGATATTCCATATCAATAAAGCTCTAAGAGAAGAAAATTGCAAGCGCTAATACCTAGGATGTGCATGTGGTTCAAAGGCCCAGCTCTCAGAAGCTGTAACTGGCTAGTGGCACGCAACTTCTCTCCTAAGTTGAATAACTTGGATCCTGCACGGGTAAGTGGACAGAAGCTGCCTCCCAGTTCCTTCTCCAGGAATACGGACAGCTACTTCTTTAATTCACCCAAAGGAATTCTCTAGCCTCCTTTAAAACCATAGATGAATTTAAAATGTTCCTTGTGTACCCTCTATTTGGTAAGAAAATAGAAAATACATGCATACATACATACATACATACATACATACATGAGAGGCAGTCTAGAGTTCCATCTTCATTTCTCTCATTTAAACAACAATAAAACTGATGTTGTAAAGGAAGAATTCCCCTTTATAGATATATGTGAGATAAAGCAATACAAGATTTAATGGGCATTTGTTAGAGAACAGAGCCCTCAATAGAATACAGAGAACTGAACAAAAACAAAAACAAAAAAACAACTACTACAGCCTTCGTTTCAAAGGTTCCCCTGGTGTTTGTCAGACCTCCTGAATACCCAGCATCCATGTTTCTCCTCTCTGCCGTCAGCCTGTGATAATGCGTTAAGCCCAGCAGGACTGTCAGGGATGTAAAGAAGGCAGGATAGCCACTAGTGACCTCACTCTTCCTACTGCTCTGTTTGGACCCAAACAAACAAGAGACAAACAGTGTTTTCCTGAATACAAGGAGGTGACTTGTCACCCAGAGCTGTCCTAGTGAGGAGGGACACCTGAGACCCAGGGGAAAGCATAAACAGTGGGAAAGACCAAGCGGTAGCAAACAGATGAGAATGTTCAAGAAAGTAAAGAGACATTTCTTTGCATTCTGCTCCAAAACAATAGGCTGGTTACTGCTGAAGGACAAATGCCACAGTAAGTGGTTACAAAGTAAACACATGCCTTTAATCCTGGAATTTGGGTTGTTAAGGCAAAGAAACCTGTGTGCTCCATGGCAACCTGGGTCATGTGATAAGAAGCTATGCAAGAGAGTGAGGAATGGTGGTAGAGAGTGGCCAGAAATGTTTTCGTGGGGTAGAACAGATGTACGGGATGCGGATGGAAAAGGGATACATGTACCGCATCAAACAAGGGTCTTAGCTAATTTTGGGATCCCCTTAATCAGGCTGTGAGCAAGGACCTGGAGACAAAAAATGTATACTGAAGGAAACACAGAAAGAAAAAGAAGCAGGGAAGTAAGGGTAGAAGGGAAGGAAGGCAGCACAGACTATACTAGTGAGCACAGGCTGTACTAGTGAGCACAGGCTGTACTAGTGAGCACAGGCTGTACTAGTGAG
>NW_022196914.1:61411724-61412662 GCF_008632895.1 Mastomys coucha | reverse complement strand
CTAGTGAGCACAGGCTGTACTAGTGAGCACAGGCTGTACTAGTGAGCACAGGCTGTACTAGTGAGCACTTTACCCATTTACACAGTTTGGGGAGCACACATCGGCACCCTCCCACTTAAGGTATATAGCTTGCCCATGATGGCTGGACCTCCTGCAGAGGCCATTATTCCCAGAGAGGATCTGCTAGTAGCCAAAAGACCTCAGATAAAGATTTAGAGGTGGTGGCAATGAAAACCACTCAAGTATTCCAGAACAGTGAATCTCAGTGGGAATAGAAGCAGAATAGGATAAGCTGTTCCTGCAACAGCTTCGCTGACCAAGATCAGGACCCCAGGCTCTACCCTAAGTGCAATAGTATACACTGAAATGCTCTAGGCACTTACAGCTTAGCGTAAGCCGGCCATCCCTGCTGCTGTGTAGAGAATGGTGGGAAGCAGGCTAGCAGCCCAGCATGGAGGTGTTACTCATCCCAAAGCCCTGTGTAGTTTAAGGCTAAGCAGGTCCTACACTGTCTCAGAGAGGCTAACCTTGAGCATCTCAGAGACACCCTGCTTTTAGCCACCTGCCCCCAGGACTTCCCTCCTTGCTCTCCCATGGGTAATTAATCTCATCTGTGACCATTCTGACCTGGCTTCCAGAAAGGCATTTTGCCCAGGCTTTTCCTGTTACTAAACAATCTCATAACTTGGCACTTATATGCAGGTGAGGGACCATCTTGTTGCATAGCAATATTCTGTATTCACTGGCAAATGGAAGACATAGGGTAAGAACGACACCTTGAAAAGCAACATTAAGCCAGTCGGTCCATCCAAATCTTGGCTTTTTGCTTACTTCCCACGTGACCTGTGACAAACAGCTAAAGGTTGCCAAGGCTGTAAAAATGGAGATGAAATTCCTTTCACCAACAGTTTAGGACAATAACTGAGATATTAAAAAAA
>NW_022196914.1:61402750-61411714 GCF_008632895.1 Mastomys coucha | reverse complement strand
AAAAAAAGTACCTGGCACATAACACAAGCCAACAAATTGGCACATTTTGAGACTATTGATATTTATGTACAAGACACATTCAAGCATGTTCTTACCACAGAGTATCCCTGACAAAAGAAAGAAGTCACCATGAAATAAAAGCTAAAACACCCACACATGCATACCCCCACTTTGTTTATTCTGATGATCTGCCTGGTTTAAAGAAATTCAAGCCAAGGTTTTCTCCTGGAAGGAAAAAAAATGAAAGCTGGCTGAGTCTGCTGTTCCCTGAACATCTAAGAAATCATTTGCCTTATTGTCTGGGCAGTTCAAACTGTCAGACAGAGAACACTAAGCAAAATGTAAGGAATACTGAGAAATGCCTGATATGCCAATGCCAAAATCAAAGAGGAGCATTTGAGTCTTATTTTAAAAGCCTTTGTATGGAGAATTTTGTATGGTGATTTTCCTGGAAATGCAGCATCATGATAAGCAAGCATTAGTATGATGTCAAGGAAGACACTTCACTCACTTCTGTCCACTGATGGACATAAACAGCGTGTCTGATAGCAGTTCAAAGCTTATGGTTTGCCGATCATGTGCTCCTCAGCAAAAACATAAATTAGAAGCTATTTAGGATTTGTTTTGGAGGGGAAACTTGGAAAGGAGAAATCATATGACGTGTAAATAAAGAAAATATCTAATTTAAAAAAAAAAGGATTTGTTATTTGTTTTTTATTTATACTCGGTCCCTAGTGACAATTTAAAGTAGACCAAAGTTGGTCAATGGAGAGATGGTTCTGGGGATAAGAGTACTGAGTGCTCTTCCAGAGGACCCGAGTTCAATTCTCAGCACCCACACTGGGGCTCACAGTCATCTGCAACTCCAGTTTCAGGCATTCTGATGCACATTTCTGGCCTCCACCAACACTATGCATGCATGTGGTGCACAGACATACATGTAGCTAAATCGACCCATACTCACAAAGTCATGGTGATAATTTTTAAATACCTAATGTGACAAACTCCACAATCCCTGGTTAAACAAAACTAAAATACCGGCCCATATGTACCTGTTCTTCTTAACAGGCTTATACTGGAAAAATAATCCATCTATGGTAGCCCTTGTCCATGCTTGATTACCAACCTTCATGATTAGCAAGCCTGAGAGCCCATAGAGTCACTTCTGTTAGAGAATAGTTTAAAGAGCATCAGACCTAGTTGGGAGACTGCCTCCTGTGTCGCCGCCTCACCGACCAGCGGAAATAAGGAGGCAACCACGAACTCTTCTCCAAGCAGTTTATTCAGGAACCTTGTACTACTGAACCATTCATTCATTTTCTCATTTTTTTCCCTCTTCTCTCCCCAGCCCCCAGCACTTGCGGGTTAAATACTTTCCCTGGTCCCAATCAGCATCGTCTATGAGGCAAAGCATAACAGGCTGCGGGAAATCATGCCAGCTTGCGTCACAAACTGGAGGCACTCAGCTTTTCCAACTAAGGGCTTGTTTATCGCAATGCTTTCTGCTCTAGCCAGAGGCCAGGCGCCATATTTAGGGTAGCAGCTGCGGCTCTCCACATCCTGGCCCCTCAACTTTGTCATCAGTAAACAATGCTGCTGAGTCATAACCAGAAGCCTTTGCCCCTAACTATTCTATGTTTCTTGATATATTGAAAACTGATCCAGTGCTATTGAAAACTGATCCACTGAAATGGAGAGATAGGCTATACAGGTTAATAGATCTAGAATTACCCATGAGCCAAGCCTCAGGAGACATACGAGGGATTTTTTTTTAATTGGGATAATTAAAGTGGAAAGAATGAGGTATGAGGGGAAATTTTTTTGCCTGCTTGCCTTTACATCTTGCTGGCATGTTCATCTACTATGTCTGCCAGTTACTGCTGGGACTGCTGCTGCTGCTGTGATCACTGCCTTCCTTCATGGACATCAAAGCTCAGTGTCTTTGACCTTCTAACATGGACTGGCTATAAGTGGTAATCCAGGACTCCCCAGGCCTTCAGGGTCAGATTGGATCTGCTGAGACATCCAGCCATGTGGACATGAGCTAGTGGTTTTGAGTCTTTCCTGGTTGAATACAGCCATTGTTGGGTATATCAGATAAGTCAATCATATAAGCCAACCTAATAAATCCCCTTTTGGTGTGTATTTATCAGTTCTGATCCCCTAGAGAGACCTAGCATGGAGAGTGGGAATGGAGAGTAGGAAATTGTAATGATTCTCACGCAGATCTCTGGAGTCAATCATGGAATAGAACTCCTACTTCTATTTTAAAAATAAGGAGAAAAGTCGATCTCTACATTCTAAAATATCCAAACTTTCTTCTATGTATCCAGCTTCCTCAGGATTTTCCATTCCATTTCAATATCATCAATGCTGTAAACATCCTTATGAATAGCTAATAAACTCAGCACTCCTATAGTTCATGCCAGCGCTCAATGTCTCCCTTAAATGCTTTTCTCCCAGATACCTTCCTTTATGTCTCTCTACACACGCCCACACTGCCATTCTCATTCATGGCTGGCCATTTCTTCTATCAACACCATGTGCCCATGGTGTCCCTTTGTCCAGGGAAAAAAAGAGTGTCTTCAAAGATCAGAGCAATGCCAACTTGTACAAATTGTCTTTTCTCTTCTCAACAAATACACAGACAGGACAGATCAGAGGATACACCAACACACACCTGGGTTGTTGATGCTGGAGCAGCCACACCACACTGATGACTGTGCCTGATCTTGCCATAGGTGTTTAGTTCCCACCATTATGAATTTTGTTCTGAACAGTGATTAGAAAGCCTGAGTGAGGGGCCAGAGAAACGGCACCTAGCCAGAAACCTGAGTTCAATCTCTGGGACCCAGAGATTGGTGAACATAGAGAACTGACTCCCTCAGACTGTCCTCTGACCTACGCATGTGTGCTGCAGCATATGCATACATGCATAAAATGTAATTTTAAATGTTTTAAACTAAACTTGAATGGATCAGAATCACCTAAACTTTTAATAATTAATTTTTGAGTTACCATACAAAACTATTAGAATGGCATTTTCCTTGTGTGATATAGAGATATAATTTCTCAGATAACATCAACTTTTTTGTTGTTGTTTTGGAACAGGGCCTCTCATCATCCTGGACCTCACCAAGCAGGCTAGAGTGGCTGGCCAGTGAGCCCCAGGGGTCTGCCTGGATCTGCCTCCCCAGTACTGAGTTTACAGCTACACCTTCCCAAGGCTAGCTCTTATCGCTTGGGTTCTAGGGATGAACCTTGCTTGGATCTTTGTGCTTACAAACTGCCCTATCTCAAAAAAAAAAAAAAAATGGTATTTTCATATGTACTCTGCTCATGCTTGTCTCCCTTCCTCACCAACCTCTCCCAAACCCTGCCTCCTGTTGTTTTGTTTTGTTTTGAGGAGTTGTAGGGGGGGTTGTTTGTTGTTGATGATGAGAGTGTCTGTGTCTGTGTGTGTCTGTGCTGTGCCGTGTGTATGGTTATATACCTGTCAATATGGGTGTGAGTGACATGTTAATGATTCTTTCTCATCACAACCTGGTATGACTGTTGTCATGCTCATTTTAAAGAGAAGCAATTTGAGGCATCACTAAAATTAAGGAACTTCCCCAAACCACTAGTAGGCCTGAACTCCAGGTCACGTTTGAGGAACTCCTGGTGTGGCAGGCCCCCTCAGCAATGCCGCAGATGCCCTCTGCAGGAGCCAGTCAGGAGTCCGAGTACACATTGTAAACGGCCAGGATGGACATAGACACTCCTGCAGAATCTGCTGAGGGGTGGTGACGCTCTCTTCACCTGCACATCTGGCTAAGTGGGCTAAGACAGACCAGCTTGCCTCACTGTACCTCAGCTTTGCAAATTGCAAAGCCAAAGACCAGCATAGCTACCACCTACCACCCCCAGCTTGTTCCTAAGAAGTAGATAAGAACTCTCGGCTGTTATATAAGATACAGCTTTCTCTCTAGTGTCTTGCTTGCTGACTGGTGTGGGAGCCTCCAAACCTCCCGAGAGGCGAGGCTCACCTTTTCCCTGGAACCTACCCACCAGGATCTCCCTGTTCTCCCATCTCCCACTCTCAACCCATCTACCTATCAGGCCCTATCACTGACAGACTGGGAGCTCTAAGCTCCAAAACTGTTCCTAGCATGATGCGTATATTTTAGAAGCTCCGTTTGTTCCTGTGGAGCGACTATCTGACAGCTCAGTTGGACACATTTTTAGGTGTTCTGATTCCGCCCTCAGCCTGTACCTCACAGGCCCCAAAGGCATATGTTGAAGGCTTTGCCTGCTGTGCAGCTGGCAGGAGGCACATCACACCTACTTCATAAGCTTAGGAGAGCTCCTGTCAAGAGCTCCATCTTCTCAGAATTAAGAACCTTCTGAAAGCTTCTCTTGGTCCAGCCAATGACAAAACCTTCCAGACAATACACAGATGTACTGGAGTCAAAATGAGCAAATAAAAGCTGACTCCTTTTTATTTCCTTTTCTTGGCTTTGCTTATGGAAGGGACAGCCAGCCTCCCTTTCCCCCAGTCTCTTCTCGCCGCTCTTTATTTATTATTGGAGCAGAACAAGACCCCAAGAGCTGTGCCCTTGGTCTGAAGTTCTTACTGTAATGGGAACAGTCACCAGGGGATGAAGTGTCACTGTGGTTCTCTAATGATCAAGGACAGCATGCCTGTGAGAGAGTGTGCAGCCAGGGTCTCAGGCTGTCACCACGTGCCTTATTCTGCCTCTGCTCTCTGCCCTGCCAACGGCTAATTGATTCTTGAAAATGCTCAGAGGCAGTTTGAGTAGAAAAGATGCTTTCTATCTGCTTACAACAAATCCTCAGAGGGACAAAAAAAAATCTATCCCATGCCCAGATTCCTCAGTTTGACTCTTTCTTCCATTCAATTCCCAATTAGCTAAAAACATCAGCATCCAAAGAAGCAAGCAGAAGAAAAATCCTCTGATAACCTGTCCCTGCCAGATAAAGAGCCAGGCGCATGAACAACAAGCATCAATAGTAAAAATGAGGAATGAGAAGGCAGGGAGGCAGGGAGGAAGGCAGGAAGATGACGGGAAGGCTGGAAGGCAGGAAGGCTGGCAGGGAGGCAGGCAGGGAGGCAGGCAGGAAGGCAAGAAGGCAAGAAGGCAGGGAGGCAGGCAGATGGGCAGGCAGACAGGCAGGAAGGCAGGCAGGCAGGGAGGCAGGCAAGCAGGCAGACAGGAAGGGAGGCAAACAGGCAGGGAGGCAGGCAGGAAGGCAGGGAGGCAGGAAGGCAGGAGGCAGGAGGAAAGAAGCCCTGTAGCCTTGTAGCCACTGACTTAAGGAAATCACTATAGTCAAACACTAACAATTCTGACAGTGACCATGGATGATGGACGATAGCCATGAGAAGCCAGATTCTCACCATGCAGTCTCCTGGCAACTTCATTTAACACCAGTTAGCACATAACTCTACTATACTGGCTTAAACAGTTCTTACAATATAGACTCAGAAATGTGGCCAGACTTCGATAAGCCCATTCCCCACTGAGGACCAAAGAACTGCTGGGGATTTCTTGCTGTCTGAGTAGTAATGGGACTTGTCTCTGACCTTTCAGTTCATCATCTGCCTACAATGCATTTTGCATTTTCAGAACCTGTCTGTGGGGGTTGCTGAAAGACTTGAGGGAATATTGATAACAGAACAGAGCTTTTATCAAAAGCTGCTTCTTGTAAGTGAATTTGGCATAAGCTTACAGTTCTTCCCCTGGGGCTGATTGATCTCAGAGTACCTTGGATAAAAGCCGATAAAGTCATTCCTGGGTCTTTTCCCCTGTGAATATTAAACTTTTTGGACAGTTGGATTAAGGCTAAACTCATTAATTCACTCTACGTATTTACTTAGAACCTGAAGTATACTACGTTCATAAAGATACATGCATATCGAAAGCTTCCTTGAAGCTCACTATGCCTCGCAAGCTGGCTTCAAATTAATGAGCCCCTAGCCTTAGCCCTCCAGTTACAATACACTCACACATTACCTCATTCAGCTTCTTCTTTATTAGATCATAATTTGCATTTACCGCCTTTGTCAAAAGTCCACTCAGTTAAACTCAGACTAACTCATTCATTTTAATGTTAGTTCTGCATAAGCAACCATCCCATTATTTTGGAACAGTGTTCCATGAATTGGTACAGGGAGACAAAGATGAGAATCATCTTTGAAACTCAGCTCCATAAAATGGGGACAGTGGAGAGAGCTCTAGAACACAGAGCTATTTTCAATCCAATAATTCCATTTGATCTCTTCAGACATTCTCATTCCAATAGCTTACAATGGTAACACAGAGCATAATATACAAACACAATGTTTCTACCTACTACCAACCTCAATCAGTGCCCAAAGGTGACCAGGCCAACCCTAATCAGAAGCCAGTCAAACAGCATAGTTGATGATTTCAGTCTAAAATGTAAATATAAATAATGTAAGTAATGATGACTAATTGTCATCATTATTGTTTTTTGAAAGGGAAAGGTATTTCTTGGCCATTTTAACAGGACTCAAGTCTATCCTTCATTGTTGTATGCATAAACTAATACAATTATCATTTTTAAACTCAAATTTATAAAGTCCTCACTGATTTAGGAAACACTTTATTGTTCATAAAAGAAGTTCCTCGTTTATTTAAAGCTACATTCAAGAAGATACAAGCTCTGTTCTTGGGGGCTGGCATGTGAGAAAGACGAGTTGTTTAATAATTCTACAATCACAGTAGAGAGACAGAAAGACAGACTGATTGATATACAAGTCAAGAATTCAAAGCTTAAAATGGTTTTCTAGGGATCCTACTTGTTTGTGAGTTTCCAGACATCAGGTATGTGTAGGAATACATACACAGACAGAAGCATGCTAAGACAGGTTGGGTAGTAGTAGTAAGAAAAACTGAGAGTAGCAGCCATTCAGCTCATTCTTTATTAGATCATAGTTTGCATGTATGGGCTCCTGGTGATGGAGGTGACAATGGTCCTAAGTTTTCAGAAGACTTGACTTGTTCTTGGTTAGTGAGGATTGATGCTCTCAACTGTCACCATACCAGTTCCAAGCCTGACATTCCAGTAGCTCACCATAAAGCCAATATACGCCCAGCCACAGAAACAACAAGTGACAGTTTGTGGCCACTCAGAGATGCACTGAAGGGCAAGAAACTGAGGAGGAAGCCCATGGCTCATCCCTGCTTTAGATTAATTGTGTTCTAACCACATTGAGAGAAGCAAGAGGGGCTTTGAGGAGGGTGAGATGCCAGGAAGGGGAGGAACAAGGCCAGAATGAATCACAAGCAGAAGGTACAAGTCTCTGGCTTATGGAATGCTGCAAGGAAGAGTGGGAAGTCGTGTCTTGGAGAAGGATGGCTATCAGAGAGAGAAAAATAAAATGGTTACAATAAATCCTAACAAAAGCCAAAAAAAAAAAAAAAAGAAAGAAAATGTTGGACAGTTTGTTAGATAAATAGTCTATGAGGCTGATCCACCTCACTGAGATTTTGTAAAGATCAGCTAATAAAAAAAAAAAAAGAAAGATAGAAAAGTTGTCAAGGACACTGCAAACATAGAAGAACTGCCCAATAATAAAAACATTAATAATAAGGGAGGACCTAGGAATGAAACCAATTCAGTCAAGACCAAAGATGTTGAGCAACGAGCATAAGAAATAAAGAAAACAGATAGGTCAGCTTGGAGGGGTCCAGGCAAACAAGGGCTGAAATACTTTTTTGCTCTTAATTTTTTACAAGAAGACAAGTTTACAGGGCATAGGACTATAAATAAATATTGGCCAATAGACTCTTGCTTTTCCCCGGAGGCAGCTCCCTTTGAAATGACTTCCTGGACCAAGGACTAAGGGAGTTGAAGGCTCCTGCCCTCCCTAGAGCTCATGGTCCAGGACAGGAAGGTTTCCCTCCCTCATCTCCAATGATTTGGGGTTGGAAAAAAAACCCTGGAAGGAATCCAAAGCCATAGTTCATTTCTTTCTTTCATCTCCTGCCTTTGCCAAATGCTGACAATTGCAAACAAATGTTTTCTTCACACTCTGCTCATTTGGGTTGTTTGTGTGTGTGTGTGACTTGAGAAACACTTTCTAAATCCCCAAGGTGACAGGATTTCCACGTAATGATAATGATTATTTAATGTCATCATCACAATGGGCTGCCTGGGCAAATGAAATGCTTGCTGGGCCTAAAGCATTCACTCAAGTGAAGTAAATTAACGCTTTCCAGGGTACCAGATTCCCGTCGGGGCCCTAAAGAAGGTAATTCATTACCCAGGCATTCTCCACCAGCAACACTGCTGTCTACCAGCAAATTCTTCAGCTGCTTAAACTGTCAGGCTTCTTGGCCAACATTGGAAAGTCCAAGAGAGATAAAACTATGCCGTAAAGGCCCAGACTTGGTGGATATTTTTAGTCATCTGAAGATGGTCCAGGAATGATAAGCATCATCATCATAACCCCTGTGGGAGCAGCCCGGCTTCTCCAGCACTTTCATCATGGAAACCATTGCCTCCGGTCCTCTAATTCTTGAGATGCACAGAGCAGGTGTTATCACAGTCGGTATCTAACTATGGTGGCATTGTGGGCTGAGATGACTTCCATGGAGATAAGCCTTAAACGCAAGTGAGAAGGTACCATGGGAAGATTGGAAAAGGTCTCCAAACCAGAACCTTCAAAAGCACTGAGTTGAGGTCTGCAGGTGTTGCTCAGTGGTTAGAGCACATGCTTAATATGTACAATAGGCCTGTTGTGCTCATTTCCTAGCAGAGGGTATAGCGGGGCATTGAAAAATCTGGGACCAGAGACCAAGCAACGTAGCTATATACTTTGGCACATGGAGGCAAAAATGTGAAGAGACTTGAGTGTCTAGTCTTAAAATAGTATCTACCAGTCATTTGTTCTTTCTTTCTTTCTTTCTTTCTTTCTTTTTTTTTTTTTTTTTT
>NW_022196914.1:61401333-61402316 GCF_008632895.1 Mastomys coucha | reverse complement strand
TATATATTTCTAAGGCCAACAAGAAAAATAGAGAGTCAGTAAAGTATTTGCCACATAAGCATGGATCCCCAGAATCCAAATTGAAAAGCCAGGCATACTGAAAAAGACAAGCCTAGACACAATATCAATTGACAAGCCAGCATGGAAAACTCCAAAGGTACCACACCTAGACGAAGAGCTACAAATGGCCAATGGCTCCTAAAAGGAGAATCAGTTTCCTCCAGGAACAAGCTCCTGCACAGGTTGTCCCATTCCAAATGGTTAGTCCTGGACACATGGACATACAAGCAACGATAAATGGGTATGTATGTGTGTATGTGTGTGTGTGTATGTGTGTAAGTAGGTAGGTAGGTAGGTAGGTAGGTAGGTAGGTAGGTAGGTAGATGGATGGATGGACGGACAGATAGATACAGATAGACGGATAAACAGATAACAAAGAAGGGGTCATGAATTTGGGGGATAAGCATGAGAGGAGTTCAAGGAAAGGGAGAGGCAAGAGTGATGTAGATACAGTGCTCAGGTCTGAAATTCTAAAAGAGAGAGAGAGAGAGAGAGAGAGAGAGAGAGAGAGAGAGAGAGAGTGCTTACAAGGTCAGAAAGATAAGACATAATAGCATTTGAGCTTGAAATGAAGTCCTCTTTTGAATTAAAAAAAATACTATTCTCTCTGCTTCACCTGCTTGCCTTGTGGGACTGAGCAACTGCTGGATCCTTGGACTTCCATTCACAGCTGCTGCTGACCATTGTTGGGACTTGATTGTTGGGAGTTGGACCACAGACTACGACCAGCTTGACCAGGCACACAGGAACTCTGCCAGCCCAGTGACTTGGGTTCCTTCCAGTCTGTCTGGGCTGGGGTCCAGAACAGAGGAAGCTCCACTCCCAGGCGCTCTGACACACCCAAGATCGAGGTGGGCAGGAACCAACATCTGTCCCAACACTGGGAGTAACTGGGACCAGCTTGACCAGGCACACAGGAACTC
>NW_022196914.1:61393781-61399579 GCF_008632895.1 Mastomys coucha | reverse complement strand
ACAATCTATATACACTGTCAGCTTATTTGTTTGTGACAGTGTCTTGCTGTGTACAACATAAGGGTCTTAAAATATTGCTACTCCTATCTCAGCCTCTCTATATGGAGTATTGTTTATTTCATGTTTTTACACTATACTATGGTTTTTAGAACAGCTTATATATTTCAAAAGTATTTATATACTCAAAGGGAACATAGACAATTGACTGGGGAGGTAGCTTGTAAGAGAACAACAAAGTGAGACTGAATGCTTTGCTTGACATTTGTAACTCTTGTATCAAGTTTGAAGAAGAAGACTTTATAAGTTATTCTTCCTCTGAGATGAATGCTTTTCCAAATTATCACAGCTAATGAACCAAATTCTTACCCTCACTTAAAGTCTGTACCACCCTCCAAGCAGAACCATTGTTCATTGAAACAGTTGGTGAATGACTTTATGGATAGACCTTCTTAATACCTACACCATTTCTTAAATGAATGTAACCTGTTCTCTGTGGGCTGAGAATGAAATCACTCACTCAAGTCAAATAGCTTCGACCATAGCAGGAAGTCTGTATCCAAAAATCGAGCCTACAATTCATTTCTTGGTGCAGCAGAACTGTCAACTCTCAGTTTAGCTACGATGAAGGTAAAATCCTTTGGTGATGTGAGGGTCATTGAAATACAGCCTTATTACAATGAAAAAAAAAATACTATTAAAAACTTTGCTCATACTCCATGAATCCTACCTATCCCATCAGCAAGGATTTCAACTCTAAGAAGCACACAGAAAACAATTCCACTGACCATTTTCTTCTCCACAATTTGTAGGGTATGTTTGTTCATCTGATGAAAGGAAAATAGACCTTTCTGCTTCACATAAAAAAAGATATTCCCCCAGGAAGGAGAATCAATAAGGCCCAGTGACATGCTATGACCATGCCCCTTCATAGCCTGGAAGGGTAGCCTCTGGTTAAATGCATGAAGACCTCAACTGAACTGCCTTAGGTTGCTCTAAACCAGTGGTTCTCAACCTTCCCAATGCTGTGACCAACTCCTTAGTACAGTTCCTCATGTTGTGGTGACTCCCAAACATAAAATTACTTTCATTGCTACTTCATAACTATAATTTTATTACTGTTATGAATTGTAATATAAATATTTGATATGCAGAATATCTGATATGTGACCCCTGAAAAGGGTCATTCAACACCCCAAAGGGGGTGTAAACCATAGAAAGGGGTCACAGCCCACAGGTTAAGAACCAGTGCTCTAAAAGATTTATCCAAGAGGACACTGAATACTCATTTCTACAGTAAGCTCTGCCCAAGAATGAGTGTGAGTTACAGCAGCATCAGCCGTAGAATTGTTTTCAGATGTGCCTTGAAAAGTTCATCTTGTAAACCTAGAAATGATCCAGAAAATAAGAGTTAGCCAGAGCATTGTCGACTGCCTGATAAGAGCAAACACCAACTCTACTTCACAGCTCCAGAGTTATTCCAGAGTTAACAGTGGGCCTCACTGATAGGCCTGGGGGATTTTCTAGAAGTGCTCACAGGATGCCTTAAAACGTGCTGGAGATTTTACTGATTGGAATATAGATGAGCCTAGGGAACATTACCTTAAATGAAACAAGCCAGACACAGAAAGAAAGATACTATGTTATCTTGTGTATACTTGAAGGGAAAGAGGGATGGAGGGAGAGGAGGGGAAGGAACGGAAGTAGGGAGGGAGGGGGAAGAAGGAGAAGATGACAAAGAGAAAGAGTCAAGTACATAGAAGCAGAGAGGAGAATGATGCTTAGGAGAGGTAGCAGAAATGGGAAAACATAGGACAAAGATAGCAAGTTGTACTTTGTAGTAAGAACAAGCCTAGAGAGCAGCAGGAGTCTGGAGTTATCATACTGCATACTGGAAATCTGCTAACACTAGAGTGTTAATGTGGATACTTGTACCACAGAAGGTAACCATGTGACTGATAGGATCCTTTGCTTGACTTTGCCCCATATATACACATTTATGGCATATACTTTAAAAGTTACATGATTTTAGTGACTAAATAAATATAATATCCTATATCATGTCATATATCAATATAATATCAAGAGCTACTAAATAACATCTTCAAATATCTCTCTAACCCTCTTATTCAGAATTATGATACTGAAAGTCCATATTTAAAGTTCCACCTAGAGATATAGTGTTCATACAGACACAGAATTGTAGCACTTGGCCTTAAGAACAATCTCAACATGTCCTCACCCCTTCCCCCTTCCCACTGCAACCCCTCCCCAGGCCTCAGTGCTAGCTCAGCCTCCACATCTGTGTGCTAAGGGCCCTAGCCACAGAGATTGCCCATCCTTCATCCCCAGTCACTAGTTGCCAAGTGAGGACGGAGCAGAGCTGGCCAGTTGTCTTTGTGTTTTGTCCCATCAACCAATCCGTCTGGCAACATTCACCAGCTATTGCAAGTGGACATTAGTTACATTCAAAATGAAAGGCCACTTGGCTGCCAAGAGCTATCTGAAAAGCCAGGGACCCTGTCAGGTTCTAACCAGCCTGCAGCAAAACCCAAAGGCTGGAAAAGGGTTCCAGACTCCTACCTAGGACCTCCCACTTACCAGAGGAAAGGAAGGGATGATGCTCTGTCAAGAGTGAAACAAACCTCGTGTGCCCTGCTGTTAAAGTAGAAAGCAGGCCACATACACTAATCTCTCTGATAGGTTAGCCAGGAAAATGTCACTGAAAAACATCCAGTGGGATTGGTTTAAAGATTTCCAGTCAGCACAGACTATTAAAATGAAACGAAGTCGCAACTTGCCCTCCAGTGAGCCTTATCTTTCAGTTGTCTCAGGGTTTCCCATGATTTTAGGATAAGGCTAATGTAATGTCTGCTACAGGTGACTCAGTCATCCTTAGAAAAGGAGAAGGAGGCAAGCTCGCTGGGTTATTGCTACCCGCACGCCCCAGAGCGAGGCTTAACTCTATGAGTCCATCTACGAGAACTCAGTTTAATTTCTTCTCACAACCAGTGGTTGTTAACGCTGCAGGCAGAGGCCGAGAAGAGGAGCTGGTACGCATTGAGGCTTCCAAACCTCCAACGCTAAAGCCATCTACCTCCGTTTCAGCGCACAAGACGGTGTTCAGGATTGAACCTTATTCTAAACCAAGGGCAATCTAAGGGTCTCAGCACTGGAAAGTGGAACTCTCCACCCCCAGCACTCTCTCCTGCCCCACCCAGTACCCTTGGCAGCCCATGTCCCCACAGAGCCCCACACCCCAGATCTTTCCTCAGAGGCAGCTGTGACCTATTCCCTCAGGGCAAGGCACTGTATTTTCCAAGGTAACACCTAGCTAATCTCACATAATCTAATCTGAAAGAGTCAGTGCATATTATCGGATTAATGGGCTATTACTCCTAGAAAATACAATTTGCATCCTAGAGACCCACAGCCTTAACCAAAGGCAGGCCAGGAAGGGAGGCAATTTTGCAAAGGGTGGGAAAGCTCAAGAACAAATTTTAAAACTCGAAGCAGCTGTGCCTACTCCTACAGCTGGGAAAGTTTCATGTTTCACAGTTTTGAAAGCTACCAATCATGCCTCTATGCAGTCTTTGTTCTGATGTTTTCCCTCCTCAGCACTGTGGTGCACAGGGGCCAACTTCTCTTCACCTCAGGAACAACAAAGGCTGATGATGGAGATGCTATATCTCACTTCAGGAATTTTTTTTTAATTTAATAAAGTACTACCACCTTACACTTATTTAAAGTACCTATGACTTATATTTAATTATTTTTATTTCAGTCTACTTTTAGTAAACTTAACTACTTCAAAGATGTATAAAAATGTTTTAAAGAATCATCATTATAGTAGGTTTTTGTTTTTCGGGTTCTTTGGGGGGTTTTGTTGTTTTGTTTTGTTTTTCAGTTCTGTTGTTGTTTTAGTTTGGGTTTTTGGTTATTTTTTAGATAGGGTCTCATGTAACCCAGGCTAACTTCAGATTCAGTATGTTGTTAAGGATGGCCT
Organism: Mastomys coucha; assembly: GCF_008632895.1. Taxonomy (NCBI): domain Eukaryota; kingdom Metazoa; phylum Chordata; class Mammalia; order Rodentia; family Muridae; genus Mastomys; species Mastomys coucha. The sequence goes on along the minus strand of NW_022196914.1, from coordinate 61,395,576 downwards.
TGAATTTCTGGTCTTCCTCTACCTTCCTGAATGCTGGGATTACAGGTATACAACACCAATACCATGTTTATGTGGTGCTAGGGAACAAAAGCAGGGATTCACATGTGTTAGATAAACACTCTAGCAAATGAGCTATATCCCCAGCAGCTCGTGATAGACATTATATGTGTCTGTGTAATATGCTACATATATACGCAATTGCATACTCCCAATCCTATGAGCTAAAAGATCCTTGTTTTTCAGATAAAAAAATGGAGGAGCTGGGGAGGGAAGGTAACTCCGCCCAGATCACATAGTTGGAAGCCTTAGAAGAATGGGAACCAAGCCCCACCTCCAGAGCCTTGCCTCTGAATAACTACTTTCTCCAGCCAACTGGGAGAAATGAGTCCATAATTCTGTTTTCTTGGGCTTTTCAACCTTACAATAACCAAACCTATATTTTTTAAAAGTCCCCACACCAGAAATATCATTAGCCCCAGGAAACTTGTTAAACACTGCAGGACCCACCCCAACCATAAAGGATAAGGAGCTCTGGGGTGGCAAGCCCTCCAGATGATCTGGCGAAAGGCAAGCTTCACTGAAGTCAGCTATGAATGTGGGTTCTTGAGGTTTGAGGGACGGGTCAGCGGCAACCCCCTTCTTAGCATCAGTCCCATGGGTCGTTTCTCTTCAGTTAGAAACTCGCATGTCATTTTATTGCAACCCTAGAGAGATTTGAACTAACAAGTGTTATTGGTGAATGTTTGGCAGGTGTGTAACCCTAGGAATAGAAATGATGTAATCTATACAGAAAAAAAAAATTTTTTTTTCCTCAAACAAATCTTGGAAGGTTGCCTATGGAGTTTGAAAGCAGTGTGATGAGCTTTAAAAGAACAGAAAAGGTTAATCAAACTTGGTTATTCCTGATCAGTTCCAACTTGGTTATTCCTAATCAGTTCCATTAGCCCTGCCTGCGTGTTTTGCATGGAGCTGTTAAAAGCTCCCGCAGGGTTCAGCTGCCTGGCATCTGAACGGGGACTTCACCTTTTCCCTTCCTTCTATGCTCCTTCTTTCTTAATCGGAAGTAAGAGAGGAAGGGCAGCTTTGGCCTGCAGAACGCCAGCAGGCACCCTGTCTTTCCATGAGTGTTCACATTGTTTGCCTGTGCCTGAGCTTTGCCCAGTATTAGCCAGGATAAAGAGTGGAAAACCAAAATGTGTGAACTTTCTATCTTTCCATCTTAAGAACATTGGACTGAGAAACAGAGGGGAAACTTCCACACTGGGGCGAGGTCAGTGACCTTGGCCTTCTTAGACCAAGGACAAATGGTTGGAGCCTGCAGAGAGAGAGAGAGAGAGAGAGAGAGAGAGAGAGAGAGAGAGAGAGAGACTCTCTAGGGCAGTGCTCTCAGCCTTCCTAATGTGTGACCCTAATCACAGTTCTTCATGTTCTGGTGATTCCCCCATCCTGCAACTATAGTTATTTTCCTTGCTACTTCATAATTGTAATTTTGCTACTGTTATGAATAGTAATGCAAATATTTCTGGAGATAGATGGTTACCAAAGGATTTGTGACCCACAAGTTGGGAACCGCTGCTCTAGGAGGAAACAGGCTGCACTCTGGTCACATAGTCAGCAATGGATTTCCACCTCAGGAACTGGGGGATAGCAGTATGAGGGGCGGACAGAGACACTTGCTGACTGACTTTGAGCGATCCGCACTCCTCAGAGTCTTGGTTTACTGAGGGGAGGGCAGGGGAGGGGAAGAAAGAGGAGGAGAGGGGAGAGGAGGGGGAGAAGAGAGGAGAGGAGAGGG
>NW_022196914.1:61380310-61393575 GCF_008632895.1 Mastomys coucha | reverse complement strand
GGAGAGGGAAGGGGGAGAGGAAAGGAGAGAAGAGGAGAGGGGGGAGGGGAGGAGAGAGGAGGGGAGGAGAGAAGAGAGGAGGAGAGGAGAACACCATAGACAGTGAAGAGAAATAACGGTTGTCCCCCAGACAGTGTCAAGCTCTTCCTCTCTGAAGTGACCATAAGAATTTTCACAGGTACCCTCTCACATTAACAGGAGTTCACAACAGGGTAAAGTTCACTATTAACATGTTTTATAAGCATACCCCAGGGAATATACCCTAACATTACCTGAGATATGCTTTTGGCTTCTAATACTACAACACGGGAAGATCAGGACTAAACCCTGGTCTGGATCAAACCACAGGCCTTCCCCTCAAGCCCTAGGAGAATGCCAGACTCTCTTCTTCCCCACAGCCACACATATGTCAGCATACCCAGAAGACAGATTTATGCAGTAATGCGCTGATCTCCAGATCTTCAGTGGAATGGCACACCAATTACCTACAGAGAAGAGGAACACCACAGCCCAGGCCTTGATTTTAAGTTGAATTTTTCTTGCCTGAGACATTTTTTTTCCCAAAAGAAGAGCTCCCTCTACTGGTGAGTTGACACTCTGCTTGGAAAGGGTTCCATTCTGGGTTGTGTCTACAAGCTCCCCTTAAGGCCTGTTTTTTAGTCCTACACCACCATGGTAGAAGTAGATACGAATTTGATTCCATAGAGGTTGATAATACAAAGTACAAACTCCATAAGATACCAGCAGGCTATAGTTTACCATCAGAAACAAGGAAGGGATCAAGAGAGGATTCAAGAAACTCCCTCCATCCTGAGGACCGTGTTAGAGAAAAGTTTCCCAGGGACAGTGTCACCCAGTATTTGAAACATAAAGACATCATGCAGTTTAGGAGAGATTTCAAACAGCCTAAATAAATATTCCTCAAGAGAAAAGGAGCATCTGAGTTACTTACATCCAAACAGTGGAATACCATGCAACATTTTTAAAAATGAAAAAGAGTTCTTTATTATTATGAAATAATCTATGTATCTTTAAGTTCAAAAGTTTTTATAAATAAAGGAAACTGTATTTCATATGTATATATACATAGACACAATACATATCAATGAGCTATCATTCTTATAAAAGTAGGTTTATTTGTGTTTGCTCCTCTACCTGCATAATATAAAATATTTCCAAATATTTACACATGGGACTGATGGCACAGTATGTTACAATCATGCTGAATGCCTTGCATATTAGCATATGCAAATATTAGCTCACATATATGTAGCCTTCCTAAAGTTACCCTGTAAGACAGCAACTACTTCCTGTCATCCACAGTCCAGAGACGAGGAAACTAAGGGACAAAAAAAAAGTTAGATTACTCATCCAGTCTCTACCAATATGACCCTAAGCTTACCCTTGCCTGTGTTTAAGGAGGCCAATCCAAGGTTTGTGCAACACGAGGAAGCTGGACCAGGGAGAAATTTAAAATCCCACCTTGTTAAGTTTGGGAAGACCCTAACTAATGGTTTTAAACATGGATTCCCTTTGATTAGACCAACACACCCTTTGTACATACACATACAAACAGAGAGAGAGAGAGAGAGAGAGAGAGAGAGAGAGAGAGAGAGAGAGAGAGAGAGAGAATCTGCCCCAGTCCCAGTGCCAGAGTGTCAGTCCTGGAGCATACTCATACTATGTATTACTGTGTCTCAGACCTATTCTCAGTACTTTCTAGATTAAAATACAGCACCCCATATTTCTAATCCATGAAATCTGCTTGTACCTCCTAACTTCTTTCATATCTCCCAATTTAATTTTCTACTTAGGGCCACTGGCAATGAAGATTTTTCTCTTCCATGGAACCTTAAGAAGAAAAGATTGTTTTTTCTGCCCTACCTATATTTCCAGTTTGTCTGCCTGCAGAGTGGGTGAATAATTTCATGAAATTTGATTTTTGACAAAGGATATAACCTTTCATCTACCCAGAGACCCACGCAATCTCTTAGGACGAGTTAAGTACATATCCATCACCAGCCCTTGAAAAAAAAAGAGCCACTGTGAGACCACCATTTTGTTCTGCCAGTAAACCATTTAGTGTGCCTGGAGCAGTGTCCTGCAAATATTCTCAGAGAAGAATCAGAAATGGCATTTTAACACGTAGTCTTTTAATTCCCTCATGGATGTGTTCCCACAAGGGTTAGAAGGGACCCTGTCCCTGTCACCATTGCCCCAAATCTTCCCATTGCTATAATATTTCAAATACTGAAACTGAAGGACATTTTCCATCTATGTAGTGCATTGTTTTATTATATCATACCTATAAATGGGTATCAAAGTACAGACTTCCCACTGAAGTTATTCCATGTGTAAAAATTAATTATGGGGCCAGCGAGATGGCCTGACAAGCCTGATCCCAAGAACACATATTTAAAAAGCCAAGAGACTATAGTGTGCATCTGTAATCCCAGCACTCTTTATGGTGAGATGGGAGGCAGAGACGGAACTGCCCGAGATCTCAGAGACCTGGAGTACCAAGGGTGGCTGAAACAACAGGATTCAAGTGCACAAAGGAGGGATACTGACTGACAGAAGCTGCCATTGTTAACAGGGCAACATGAAATCACTGAGATGTAGGAAAGTCACATTTTTTTTTCAGATTTCATTTTTACTTTATGTATATGAGTGTTTGCCTGAATGCATGTCTGTATACTATGTGGGTGCCCAGTGACCATTAAGGCCAGCAGAGAGCTTTGGATCTCCTGACACTAGAGTTACAGACAGCTATGAGCTAGACAAAAGACTTGAAGCACAAAACCCAGGTGTGGTGATGCACATTGGTAATCTCAGCACTCAGTAACTACCTGAAGTAGGAGAATCAGAAGTTCAGAGCCACCCTCAGCTACATCTCAAGTTCAAGGCTTCTGTGGACTATATAAAACCCTATCTCAAAAAAAAGTGTATTTTCAGGAGCTATTGAATAGCGCACACACAAAAAAAAAGTGTATACTGAGTATATTTTGTCTTTACAGAAAAGAAAAGAGAAATGTCAATTTTTTTTCTCTCTCCTGAAAATGGGGAAAAAACCCACAGAGAATATTCTTCCTTTTCTGGAAAATTACGAGTCCTCTCTGATAATTCTTGGAGTGAATAAGTTCAACCCTGGGGTGGGGGGGCTTTATCTCACTTTACCTGTGAAAATAGGAACAATTTTAGCAAAACTAATAAATAATAATAATAATAATAATAATAATAATAATAATAATGGCTTGTAGGAAGGCTGAGAGGGAAGATGGGATGAAGAGGAAAAGGAAGAGGAGGAGGAAGTAGGAGGAGGAATAGTGACTGGTAAACAAGAAACAATGGTTTTAAATTATACAATGGAATGATCACATGACCTCTATGCAGTTCTCATAACAAAGACTTCAGAGAAACCAATGCCCTGTGAATTAATAGTGGATTCTCTAGTGTAATTTATACATTACAACGCTACAAATTCCTTCTTTCTTTTAAAAAACCAAACCTGAGACTAGAGAGACAGCTCAGCTGGTAAAGTGGCTATTGTACACCAAGAGGGCCAGAGTCAATCCCTAGTGCTCATGTGAGAAAGCCAGACATGTACCTGTAATCACATTATTGGGGAGACAGAGACAGGAGAATCCTTTCTTGTTGGGCTATCTAGCCAAATTGGCAAATGCTAGGTTTAGAGAAAGATAAGGTTAAGAGCAATTGAGGAAGACACCTGATGGTGACTTCTGACCTCCACATGTACCCATATCCATATCCATACATGTGTGAGCACGAGAACGCATGGACACATACACACACTCACACACACACTCACACACACACACACACACTAAGCTTGTCTTTCTTATATTCAATAAATTATTATGCTATTACTGCCTATGAATAATTGAAGGAAAAAGAAATCCATCTACTTGAATAGCCTAAATAATTTTGCTTTGGGATAAGAGTTATGGAATGGAAGCTAGACTTAAAATTATAAGCTCAAGCCAGGCAGTGGTGGTGCCAACTTTTAATCCCAGCACTGCGAGGCAGAGGCAGGTGGATCTCTGTGAGTTTGAGGCCAGTCTGGTCTACAGATCAAGTTCCAGGACAGCTAGGGCTACACAGAGAAACCCTGTCTCAGGAGCAGGGGAAAAAGCTCAAAGTTCCTTTGCTGCTATCTGCACAGTTGACGTTGAGGGAGGAGGCATGACCACTTAATCACTTTTTGAAAGTCTAGAATTGGCAGGGCAGACGAAGCTGAATGTTAGCAAAGCTCCTGAGCTGGTGGGGCACCTGCAGGACCATGCTACACTGAGCAACGGGACACAGGCAGTGCAGGCCACCACCACCGGCTCCGCTCCAGTATGCTTCAACTTGGAACCTAAGCTGCCCAGATTCCCCAGGCAGACTCTTTCATCTCCCCCTCTCAACCATCTTCCAGAACATTCTCTCTAGAGAGCGAGCTCTCGGGGAGGGTTACTCTTGAAAAACAGTTCCCTTCAATTTCTTTACATACACATAGGCAATCAGCACCCACTCTAAAACCAGGGCCCAGTGTTCCTGCACTTCACTTAAAATTGCATAATTCTTATAACTGCTTACCTTACCTTCTTTCCCATCCCCCTCCCACATAGCTCAGTCATGTACATGCCTGCCGTGGGAAGGAACCAACATCCCATGTTTAACCACGTGTTTAATGGTCTCATTTCTATAACCAGGGCAAAGGCAACAGTTTCAACTACATGGAATCCTTTAAGTATCCAGAATCCTTAGGGAAAAGCCCAGCTTTCTAGATAGCCAAATTCTACTCTTGCTGGCACTGAAACTTCTAGGATGCTCACGGTTATAATGGAAATTCATCTCCCCTAGCGTCTGGGCCCCCTGCTTTCCTAACCAGAGTCTGCTGGACTGAACTTCTTGATGACTCATCCAGAGTAAATGAGACTTTCATGATTTGTTTTCTTCCCTAGCTGTCTGGCTGTTTCAGCTTTTCAAGTATTTGCCTCCTTATTTCAACCCTGTTCCTCCCGATGATAAGGAAGACCACCAGAGCACACGCTGACAAATTAGAGAGTTCATCCAGAGTTAATGCAACGTGGAGATAAGGATGATTCCACACATATGAAATGGCATAATGTGGTGGAAACAGATGCAGAGACACACAGCCAAACATTTGACCAGCGAGGTCAAGGCCACCACAAGCAAACCTACAGAATCAACTAACCTGGGCCCATAAGGGCTCACAGAGGCTGAACCAACTGCCAACCAGAGAGCATGCATGGGACAGACATAGGCCCTCTGCACATACATAACAGTCATGTGGCTTGTTCTCCATGTGGGACCCCTAACACTAGGAACAGGGGCTGTCTCAGACTCTGTTGCCTGCTTTTCAATCCCTTTCCCCTAATTGGGCTGCCTCATCTAGCCTCAATAAGATGTGCCTAGTCCTACTGCAACTTGTTATGCTAAGGCATGTTGATATATGCAGGAAGTCTTCCCTTTTCTGAGGAAAAAGGGAAGAGAAGGAGGGACTGAGAGAGAGGAGAGGAGGGAGGGGAAGCTGTGATTGAGATGTGAAGTTAGTTAATAGTTACTTAGTTAGTTAGTTAGTTAGTTAGTTAGTTAGTTAGTTAGTTAGTTAACAAAGCAAAAAGAAAGGGCATAATGTATTATGAAGGCATTCAGGGCTGGGATGTGACTCAGTGGTAGAAGGGATGCCTAGCATGCACATACATGAAGGGCACTGGGTTTCATCCCAACTACTGGGAAAGAAAAGATCAATGTACCATTCAATTACTTTGGCCCTTTTTGTAGCATTTTTTAGTTTTTATATTTTTGCTTGCTTGTTTATAGAGGAAAGAGTTATGTTGGCAAGTGTTTTGCAGAGGATAGTCCATTTGGGTAGTAGGGTGGGGAGACAGGACAACAATAGAAAATGGTGGCAGGACGCAGAAACAGCAAACTGGGAATGGGCCAGGCTATAAACTCTCATTGCCCTGCCCCACCCCGCCTCTCCCCATGGTTGCTATATATACCCTTCCTGTAAAGCTCCACCTCTTAAAGGCTCAGCAAAGCCACCAAAAGGGGAACCCCACATTCAAATGCCTGAGCCTGTGAGGAACGCTTCTTTGTTTCAGTGATGGGGTGACTGAAAGGGAAAGAACTGTTGCTATGAAATACAGTTCCAGGTTTCAAGGGACCCACGAAAGCCTCCTTTTTCAGAAGTACTAAACCATTTTCCTTGGCATCTTCAGAGCTATTTTGTTCACCCATCTCACAAGAACTCATACTTACTTAACACTCTGTAAGGTTGACGGCATGTGCTCGAGTCTTGTGCTATGCCTGGTGTTCCCCGGCATGGTCCACATAGCCCTTCCCTTAGCTTCATTTCTGCTCCCTGTCCAGCGATAATCAGAGAGCCTCTGGAACTCTGTCATGAGAATTCTCCTCAACAAACAAAACTGTGGACAGTATGTCCTTAAAAATATTCTCTAAAACAGCAGAGTATTAGACAGAATCAAAACACTAAAAATTAATGACGGATATAATAAAATATGATGTGGGCCCATAGTTCCTGAGCCAGGAATATTCCACCCTCTTATTAACAACTGAGGAAAATATTTGTTGCAGATAAATAACTAGAGCATACTTACTACTATAGATGGAAATTTTTTATGGACAGATAGGTACATTTTTGACCTAGAACATATACCAAATATGTGACAGACCTATGAGTGACTTCCTTTCCCTTATGTGTGTATTTTTTAATGTTTTTGTAAGTGATTATGAATAGCATGTGAAGTCAACCAAAAAATGCAGGCTAATTTTCTCTGATCAAAAGAAACAATTCCATTGTCTCTTTGCCTACTGCAGACCTTGCTAAGGCTTGAAGGTCTCTTCTTTAAAAACACCTGCATTAGATCCAAGAGTCAGAGATGCCACTGATGTGCACGAGGAAGATGCTCTGGTTTTAGAACTACTGGGAGGAGAGATGATACAGGGGAGATGTACTCCCAGAGACGATGTACAAAGAAAGCTAGCAGAGAGGCTCCAGCAGCAAGGAGAAGAGAGGGAAACAGGAACAAGGAGGTAAGTAGGAAGTTTATGTCACAAGGATTGCTCTGCCTCCTCCCCACACTCAACTCCATCCACCAGAAAGTACCTCAGGCAGCCAGAGACTTGAGACTCACTCTCCAAGGAATGAGACTACAAACCTGACTCAGGGCTGAACTCACAGGTAAGGGCTGAAAGTGTATACACAGGAAGTAGTTCCTCTGCAAATCTTTCTCAACTCCTTCAAGCACCTACAAGGGAGGCTGGAAGTAGAAGGCATTGCTCCTGAAGTCCCACTGAAAAGAACCCTCTTGCATTCTTGTTTCCTTCCTTCCTTCCTTCCTTCCTTCCTTCCTTCCTTTCTTTCTTTCTTTCTTTCTTTAGTTCTTCTTGTGAAAGTGCTTTTATTTTAAAGAAAGAAAGGAAGGAAGGAAGGGAAGGAGGATGACAATTACAAGTTATAATTATAATTAAGTTATAATTTAAATAACAATCATCTCCCATCTATGTTCTTTTCTTAATTTTTATTGTTCTTTGAAATCTCATACATGTATACAATGTTTCTTGATCACACCCACCCCTCACTCCCCTACCTCTAATTCCATCCCCACCAGAACCCCAGACTGCATTTCCCCCAATATCATGTCCTCTTTTTATAATGCTTTGTTTACTTGTTTAATCCACTGACTCCAGTTATTGCTATCATGTGTACATGGGTGTGGGGTCATCTACTGGGACACAGAGAAATTACCAATGACACTACTAGTAAACAAGTACTTCTCAGCCAGGCAATGGTGATGTGTACCTTTAATCCTAGCAATTCAGAGGCAGAGGCAGGTGAATCTCAGAGTTCAAGGCCAGCCTGGTCTACAGAGCAAGTTCAAGGACAGCAGGGATACACAGAGAAACCCTGTCTCAAAAAGAAGGAAAGAAGGAAGGAAGGAAGGAAGGAAGGAAGGGAGGGAGGAAGAAAGGAAGGAGAAGAGGGAGGGAGGAAGAAAAGAAAAGATAAAAGTAATTTTCCATTCCCCAGTAGCCATCAATTTCTGATAGCTCCTCAGCTGGCAGTAGTGCCTTGGGAGTCCCCTCCCCTTCAGTTTTTTTATTGGCTTGTTCTCAGGCAGGTCTTATGTCCATAACCATAGCTATTGTGAGTCCATGTGCACAACAGCCAATCATCTTATTAAGATATGGGATCCTCCATCAAGCAAGCCTCCTCCAAAGGAGAGCCAGTGATCCAAAGGCAGAGCCCATCCCTCAGCCAGCCTTACCCAAGCCTGCCTGGCTTCTAGCTAGCTTTTCAGGCCCTGGGTGGGCACAGCCACAGAGCAACAGCCCACCAATGAAAGCATCTTCCCAGCACACCATTATCTGTGAGGGGCAATCTCTTGCGAGCAAACAGAACAGAGGCTAATGGAAAGTAGATGTGAGAGGTGGGCTTGAAAAGGGAAGATCTAGAAGACAGCCCAAACCCTGCTCTTGCTGTTAAAGCTCCACAAGCTATTGTAAAAGCCTGGCCCCAGCTTTCATGATAAAAATATCAATTTTAAAAATAAGAGAATGTCTTAACCCAACAGTCGTGAGCTCTATTATGGGATACAGAGCAGTCTCAAGAAAACTAAGTATCAAGGTAATCAAGAAAAGTTCTACTGTGCCTTGGTCGCTATCTCCTGATCGTCCAAAAGTCCCTTGGTAGTTAAGTGTCCTTGATGCTTCTGATAAATTTTCCTCCCTACATCAAAAACTAAGAAACCAGGACATTTTCACACGTGTGTACTAACCAAGGGTCTGGATCCTCAAAATATGTCAGCTTTATTACTTGTTTTGATCTTCTTTCCCCCTTTGTAGGCTTTTCTAGAGGATCATGGGAGGAAATAGCCTATAGGGGATACCCAGCTCACCATGATTTGGAAGGGTAAAAGGGTCACCTTGCTCCATGACTATGCCACAACCTCATAAATACTCATAAAAAGAATGTGTGACACCTAGAACAAAAACCTACTACTCTCTTTGGAATATTTGCTTTACTTTACTTTATTAACTAAACTTTTGCTTATTTATTTTACTTTATTAACTAAACTTTTGCTTATTTATCTTACTTTATTAACTAAACTTTTGCTTATTTATTTTACTTTATTAACTAAACTTTTGCTTAACCTTCCTCAACTCTCACCTGAGTTCTCCCCTTCAAGAAGATGAGAATCGAGAATTTTCCCCCTCCCCAGCAATAGCCCAAAGATCTATCTTAAAATATATCTTAGATTGTATAGCTTTATTGTCCAGGTCTCCCCCCTCTGAGGACAGTAGAGTCAGTAGGACAAAGGCATCATTAAGGCTCCCCTGGGATAAAGCACCTCAAGGCAATGTGGTGAACACTCCGGGAGGCTCCAGAGCCTCCTAGCTGCTCAGCCAGTCATTCCATTCACCTGAGCAGAGGTAATTCCAGTGACAAGGGAGAATGTTTGAATCCCATCAGACCGGGAAATAAAATAGATATCAGAGGTGGATGGAGGGAGGGAGCTGGGTGGGAGAGGGATAAGGAGGTAAATGGGGTGGGGGATAAGGATGAGGTGTAGGAGGGAGGATGGATGAGGGGGAGAGGTACAGATGACTAGGAGAGAGACCGGATGGGGGAGCATCCCTGGGGACAAACCAGAAGGAAAAGAAAGGTACTTCCAGTGTCAGAAGGACGGTTTGTCTTTGATGGGTTTTTGTTCATGATTCAAAAAAAGTCATTCCAGTTAACAAAAAGAAACTAATTTTGAATTTTTTTCTCAATCCTGGATTATTTAGTGAAATATATCTTTTTTCAAATAAGGCAACGATTCCCCTACTTGCTGATTCAGACCTTGCTGGTACTTTAACATTCCTGCTTGAAACCACCCAGGTAATTTTACATTTTATTTTCTCTGGGATTTTGAAACATGGAATTTCTAGCAGTTTGTTTGACAATAAGAGCTGGAAAACTATGGGACAGAGTGAAAATTCCGGAACTTGTCTCAGTAAAGTTTACTAGCCCACAGCCAAGCTTGCTTGGGGTTGGCCTCTGTTCTGAGCAGTTGAGTTGAAGAGTTAAGACCGACCTGCTGACCCAAAAGGCAAAACTCAATTTGCCAACCTTTGCTCTAAAAAAAGTAAAAAATGCTTCTGAAATATGCTTTAGTTATTGCATGTGCCCTTCCAATTCCCTTATCTAAGGTTTTGCATAGTCTTCACTATTTTGCAAAAAGACCATGTCTTCATATTTTATTGAGCAAGTTTTCCTAGAGGCACTTGGGGGATTGTGCAGATACATTTCCAAGTAGTTGTTTGAATTAGCACCAACTGATAGAAGCATAACATAAAAATTTAAATATGTAGCTTCAAATTCTCCTGCCTCACATTAATAGAAGTAAGATAAGCAAGTAAAAAGTAATCGCGTGCTTTTCTGCGCCTCATTCTCAATATTCCAGCCACCTGGGGTCACCGCCCTCTGAGAAACACCTGAAGTGAATCAGAGCAGTCCTGAAGAAATCAAGATAGTATTTTTAAATGCCCACTAGTAGCTTCAAATGGGCTTCATGAAGCCACTGTACGACATTGGACACGACAGTAACTAATTAAAATATATAAAGCACCTCGAAACTACGTATTACCCATCGATAGGTGGACTGATGAACGGACAGTTCTCAAAGACAGGAATACAAATGGCCAACTAATACTTGGAAAGGGTTCAAAACCCTTTGCCATAAAGTAAATGCAAGTTAAAGCTGCGCTTAAAGAGTCCACCTCATCCCAGTTGGAATGACTATCATCAAGAAAACAAATGGCAAATGCTGGCAAGGATGTGGGAAAAGAGGAACCCCCATTCACTGCTGGCAGGGTTATCGACTATAGCTGTCACTGTGCAAGTCAGTGTGCAGGGTGCTTCTTCAAAACAGAGTCAAAATAGATGACTCTTATTCCTGGGTAGACACCATAAATGCGTGTCATACACAGAGAGGCAAAGAGAGCGCTGCTAACCAAAGATGCAAACACTAAACTGCTGCACAATTCACAATAGCTAAGAAATGAAGCCAGGCTTGATGGCTGTCAACAGATGGATAAAGAATGTGTGGTGCACACATACAATAGAATTTTTCAGTCATATAGAAAAGTAAATTTGTAGGAAAGTAGTTAGAAAAAGAGATCACTATGTTAAGCAAAATAAGCCAGACTCATACAAATATTGCATTTTTATCTTGCGGGTGGATTCTAGATCTCTCTGTCTCTCCCTCTATTTCTATATCTCTGTCTCTGTCTCTTTCTCTCTCTGTCTCTTTCTCTCTCTGTCTCTCTCTGTGTGTCTCTCTCTGTCTCTCTCTCTGTGTGTCTCTCTGTCTCTCTGCCTCTCTCTCTCTCTCTCTCTCTCTCTCTCTCTCTCTCTCTCTTTCTCTCGTGTGTGTGTGTGTGTGTGTGTGTGTGTGTGTGTGTAGAATAGAAACAGATGAAAAGATTTTAAGAACAGGGAAAGAATAGAATAACACAAAACATGTGTGACATAAAAGCAGAAGAGAACATTATTTGGGAGAGGACAAATAATTAGCTTAATGATGCAACTCAAAATTTTTTAAAATAAAATAAAATAAAATAAAAACCAAATTCAAACACAGACACTTGGCCCAACTCACCAAAAGAGAGAGGGGACTCAACAGAAACAGAAATGAACAAGAAAATATTATTTTAAAAAATCAAATAAATTCAGAATAGTATAAGAGAATTTTTGTGTTTTTAAGACAAGGTCTCTCTTTATATAACCCTGGCTGCCCTGGAACTCACTATGTAGACCAGGCAGACTCAAACTCACAGAGGTCTGCCTGCCTCTGCTTCTGGAGTGCTAGGAATAAAGGTATACACCACCAAAGCCAGCTATAAGAGAATATTCTTAAAACCTATACTCCATAAAGCTGGAAAATCCAAAACTAAAAAAAAAAAGTCAACAATCTAAGCAGGCCCATAACAAATACAAGGTTGAAATAATAAAAAGCCTTCCAGTTTAAAAAAAAAAAAAAAAAAAAAAAAAAAAAAAACAAACAAACAAACAAAAAACATAAAAAATATCAAGGACCAGATGAATTCACAGCAGAACTCTACCAGGCATTCAAAAAAGATCAACATCCAATCCTTCTTAAACTATTTTTAAGAACAGAAACAAAAGTACTTCAATGAAGTTTCAAACTACTTCAATGAAGCCAATAGCACTCTAATACCAAAACCAGGTAAAAACACAACAATAATGAAAGGAGAGAGAGAAGGAGGGGGAGGGGGAAGGAGAGGGGGACGGGGAGAGAGGGAGAGAGAAAGAACACTATGGGCCATTATTCCTGATGTTCAATAAAGTATTTGCAAAGAGAATACAGAAATACCTCAAAAAGATCATCTACCACCACCAACCCAGCTTTATCCCTAAAGTGTGGTGTTGGTTCAGCATATACAAGTCAACAAATACGATAAACCACTTAACAAAAATCATATAGTCTCAACAGATATAAACTGACAAAATCCAACATGCATTCCTGATAAAAGTCCAAGCAAGTGTAGGGCTAAAAAAAACAAACTTCAATATAATAAAAGCTACATATGAGAAACTCACAGTCACCACCATCTTAAATGGAACTCAGGAATGAAACAGGGACGGCCACCAACCCCACTCCTATTTGATTTTGTGCTAGAAATACAAGCAGGAGTGATTAGGCAGGAGAAGGAAGTTAAGAGATACAAATAGGAAGAGAAATGGTCAAGCTACCCCTATTTTTAGACAGCATATTACCTTAGAAATTCCAAAAATTCTACCAGAAAATAGCTAGAAACAATAAACAACTTTAGCAATGAGTGACGATACAGAGTCACCTTGCACAGATTAATAGCTTGTCTATACACCAACAAATATAGAGAAGATTGTGGGCACCTAATTCACTACAGCCTCAAAGAAAATAAAATATCTAGGAATAAAATTAACCAAGGAAGTGAAGGATGTCCACAATGAAAATTTCAAACCTCTGAAAAAAGAAGTAGAGACAGACACTAGAAAAATGGAAAAACATTCCATGCTCACCGATTGGCAGAATTAACATTGTGAAAATTACCATTTCACCAAAAGCTATTCACAGATTCAATGCACTCCTGATCTAAATCCTCATCTCATTTTGCACAGAATAGAAAAGAAATCCTAAAATTTATATTGAACAACAAAAGAC
>NW_022196914.1:61360703-61380300 GCF_008632895.1 Mastomys coucha | reverse complement strand
CCATGCCAGACCTTAAGCTATATTACAGAGGCATTATAATAAAAATCAGTATAGTACTGGCACAAAGACAGACACACAGACCAATGGGACAAAATCAAAGGCCCAACCATGAGTACACATAGCTTCATCCATTTAATGCTTGACAGAAAATGAGCTGGGGAAAAGAACGTACATATGTAATCCCTAGCTACATTCTAAGCATTTCTCCTTCTACCCACAGGTACAGGTGGCCCTCATCTCTCATCAAGGAAACTTCTCTTTACACCAGAAAACCACAACTAATCAAAATGCAGAGTTGTGGCGTCCCAATGGATACACCTACAAAACACTCCCACACCTGAGGCTCCAGTAACACTGTGGAAGAGGAGCCAGAAAGGCTGTTAGGAAGCAGAGGATCAGGGAGTTTGCTGTGAGGCCGTGTCTTCTAGAAATGTCAGAAACTGCCCCCATAAAGTCTCACCATCGTGACTGCCTGAGCAGGAACTGAACAAAGACAGCAACAACAGACTTGCCAGAGTGGGCAGGAGAAAACCCAAGAAACCTCAGTCCTACACAGTGAACTACAGAAAGCTAGAGGATGCCGAGTGGGAGAAGTTGTCTTCCCCAGGGAAGAGCACACCAGTTGGTTATACAATGTCAAATGGTCAATCCTGAAAACATACATATGAGTAACGTTGAACAGACTGGCCAGGTTATGTTTAAAAATATATATATGTATACATGTATGTGTTTAACAAATTAAAAAAAAAAGAGGCCATGAATTTGAAAGAGAGCAAGGAAGGTTTGGAGGGAGAAAAGGGGAAGGGGTAAATAATGTAATTACATTATAATATGATTCAAACATAAATAAGTATTTTTCTAAATGCTGATCAGAGGCTCTGGAGAGATGGTTCTCCCAAAGTACCAGAGTCCAGCTCCCAGCACCCACATTAGACAACTGACAACTGCATGTAACTCCAGCTCCAGGGGATTTTTACCATCTTCTGCCATCTACAGGCACACACACACACACACACACACACACAGAGAGAGAGCATAGTAGCATATATTTATACAGATACTCATAAGGAAAAGAATAAATAAGTCTTTCTTTTAATGTTAGGCATAGAGGCAAATATAAGATCTGATTACTAAGAAAAAAATTAATAATCCACATTTTCTAGCTGGAAAATTAATTTTATAAAACAACCCAACAAAAAACATTAAATTAGGCATAATGAGCACTGGGAGGGAAAAGATAGTGCATCACAACTTCCACTAAAAAATTTTGCAGTGCAGAGAATAACATTTTCCAGTACTTAAATATACCCCCAATCTAAATACTGGTTTCTGAATACCATTCTTCAATAAAAGCAATCAGGGTTTCTTGGAAAAATACCTATTTCCAAGGCTGGGAAGAAAAGGCCCAAAGCACTGGACTAGTCTAAATTTTAAGGAATTTTCAGAAAATTTGGAGAAAAAAATGGAGAGGGCAGGCTACCAGTCTCTTCAATGTGAATATCTACTTGCAAAGGAATAAGACAAGGCCCTTAGCAAATAACTTACAAAAATATCAATTCACAATGGATAAAATTCAAAATGTATGCGATAAAGCATAGCCCCAAATAAAACACCAGGAGAAGCTCTGTGACCTTGCGTTTGTGATGTCTTAGGTGAAGCACTAAAAAGGCAGCGACAGAGAAAACTACCAGACTGCACTGCACTAAATTAAAAATACTTGCCTCATCAAAGACCTGCAATAATGAAAATAAACTCTGCAGAATGAGAATAAATCCACAAGTCATGTATCTGATAAGGGCCTGATGCCTGGAATCTATGAAGAATACCACAAATTAATGCCAAAAGAAGTAACAACCCAACTAAAAAGGTTTGGCTACTTATGCCTGCGATAAACAAGCAGAAATGTCAGAAGAGTACATTTAGAGATACTCAATGGCATTAGCCAAAAAACAAAATATTATATCCCCCTACAAGGGCCAACTCTAATAGAGTTGGCAAAGAGCTGAGGAAGCTGAAACCCTTACATGGTGCTAGTGAGAATGTAAGATGCTCCAGTGTTTGTAGAAATTTGTTCTTCAAAATAATTAAGGATGAAGACTATGGGTGTAGCTCGATGGGCAGAGTGCTTGTGTGAAATGCACAGAACCCAGTATCCAGCATCACCTAAACTGGACATAGTATCTCATGCCTATAATCCAGCACTTAGGAGATGGAAGCAGGAGGATAAGAAGTTCAAAGCCCTCCTCAGCTACATAGCAAGTTTGAGGCCAGCCTGGGCTACATGAGACCCTGTCTTTAAAGGGGGAAAAAGGTAGGAATGGGTATACATTATGACATTATAAACAATTGGATAGATAGAAAACCATGAGTCCAAGGAAAGAAAGAACTTCTTTTCAGTGAAATTCCAACCAAGGAGGAATGAGAGAATTAGAAAATACTATTTGGTGAGCATAATAGTAAAAGTTAATCAAACCAAGAAGTGCCCTAGGGAATAGTCAAAATTTAGAAATAAAATAGATACAGGGCCAAAATACTTCCATCCAAGTATTTACCAAACAGCTTCTTTGTTGAAAAAAAATTCTGACAAACATCTCTTGAATGGAGTAGCCAAAGTGTCTTAGTGTTTCTATTACTGTGACAAAGTCAGAGTAACTTGTGGGGAGTTTATCAGGCTTATACATCCTGATCATGACCCATCATTGAGGGAAGCCAAGGGAGGAATTCAAGCAGGGAAGAAGAACAAAAACAAGGGCTGAAGCGGAGATCATGGAGGAATGCAGCTCACTGGCTGGCTCTCCTGGCTTGCTCAGTCTGCTTTTTTATTTAACCCAGGACCACCTGCCTAGGGGTGACACCACCCACTAGTGGCCTTCCACATCAATCATTAATCAAGAAAATGCCCCACCAAATGTGTCTACTGCCAGTCTTACGGAGGCATCTTCTCAACTGAAGTTCCCTCCTGCCAGATAACCCTAGCTTGTACCAATTTGACACAAAGGTAACCAGCACACAAAATTAGCATTGCCAGCAATAAAACAAACAAATTCACAGACAGAGAGAGCTCCTGGCATCACTGTCATCTATCATGTATGAACTTGGACAAATACCTCACCTCTTTACTCTTTCTGCTTCTTTTCTTCTTTCTACTCTCTCATCTGAAAGAGAGAATAAACAGAACGGACAATGTCTAAGCTGCTCCTAGTCTAATATTTATTAACTCACCTAAATCAGTGCCATCCTGAGCAGAATTTGTCAAGAAGGAGAAGCAAACTTTTCCTTGGATTTAAGTGGTGGGTGTTCTTACATAGCAGTTCAGAAAGTACATAAAATGACATGTGTAGCAAGGCTTTTGAACTTGGACTCATTTTAGAGAGAATGCTTGCTGGGAAATTCCAAATTTGAGAGTTTTTTAAAGCAATAATAATAATTCCTTTCAAGGAAATACAACAGTTAAAACCAGGGTAGGAAAACGATTATATGGTAATGAGTGCTTATATAAATAAGCTCTTGAAAGGGTTTTTTTTCCCCCCACTCTCTTTCTCTCTCTTTCCTTAAGCAATTTTGAGCATGACTGTTCCACCTTGTGAACCCCAGTCAGGATCTCACAAGTTTCTGGGGAGTGGGAAGAGCTCCAGGTCTTTCAGGCAAAGCACTCACACTTTCCAGTCACTAAAAGCATCTTCCTTAGCTCACAGAAATCTCTCCTTGGCCCACAGTCCCTGCTAACTGAAGGGTAAGATTAATGTCATTTAGTTAAGCAGAAGAGAATGGCACTGTAAAATAACTCAAGCCCTCACAGGGCAATTCAAATGACCAGCAACCTCATAAATAAATGCAGTCATGTCAATATTCACCTGGCAGACCATCAAAAACTGAAGTCTGAGCTGATCTTATTAGATCATTTGGCTTCAGCTACAGGCCTTTGTACAAACAGAAACACATTAATCGGCTAATTAGCTATCTCTTAAGATTTGAAGAGCCAATTCACTAGACTTTTTTTGTTAAATTTTTTATTATCCAGTCAAGATACAGGACAAAGTATGTGAAATGAAGCTATCTATTCCTTACTAGTTGTGGCTTAGAGTGGATGACAGGGACTGGAGGGTTACTGAAGTGATAGAGCACATGCCTGCCATGTGCAGAGCCCTATGTCCTGTGTTCTCAGTACTGCAACAAAGAAAAAAGGAAAAGAAAAGATGGGGAAAGAGTCATCGCAGAGATGGGCATGTGCATCCATCATTGTAAAGTGGTTATCTTGCACACACAGAGCCATGGGTTTGATCCCTAGCACTGCATAGGATGACTCAGGCCTACAACCCAAGCACTCATGAGGTAGGGAAAGGAAGTGTTTCTACTACACAGTGAATTCAAGGCTAGCCTCAGGTACATGAAACCCTGGCAGAGAGAGAGGGAGAGAGACAGAGAGACAGAGGCAGAGAGACAGAGAGAGAGTAAGAAAGAGAGAGGAAGAGAGAGGGAGAGAGAAGGAGAAAGAGGGAGAGCTAGAGAGGAAGAGAGAGGGACAGAGAAGAGACAGAGAGAGAGGTTCATGATTTCCTTTTAAAATTATTCTTTCTGGTATGTTTCCCACATTATGGTTAGTGGACCAACACCTATCCACATATGGTCAGAACTAATTTGGACTTGGTGACTCATCAATTAAAAAAAGAGATACAAATTTGGGAGGGGACATATTAGAAGAATGTGGGGATTGAATGGTGAAAGGGGAGGTAGATATGATCATATATGATTGTATACATGTGTGAATTCCTCAAAAATAAGGAAAAAGTTCCAAATCGCATAACACAATTGTACAGCTCTTAAACCACACAGGCCTCTCTTCTTCACTCATCACCTAGGCCCAGTCAGCCTTAAATTTCCAACCAGTCCTTTTCAAATGCCTCCAGAACACAGTCCTCTTACCACTATCCTTTCAGGACAGACCTTCACCACACCCCACTTGCTTTGGCAACAGAGAGCATATTCTATAGCTTCCAAGCCCTTCCAATTCTACTCTCATTCTGATATATAATAGTCTCTCCATCTTTATGTTTGACTCAAATTCTTTTTACTCAGCAGATCTTGAACTTCACTCGGGGGGCAAAAGCAGGACCTGAGATATTCTCCTACAGGTCTTCTTGAGGCTCCTACTAAGTTATTCCTGGACATGGCTGTGACACACAGTCCTAACTCCCTTTGCTTCCCTGCTATCCACCCATATAATTCTACATTTCCCCCTCTCATTATAAACAACCCTACTGAATTACTTGGTGTAACGCCCAAACACCCTAAAAAATAAATAAATAAATAAATAAATAAATAAATAAATAAATAAATAAATTGTATCTTCAAAAACTCTCCGAGTAATAAGCCCTGGGTCCCACTGACTGGCATCCTTCCTCTCTGGCTGGCACCCTTCCTCAGTCAGCCCTCTAGAAGATGGAATTCTCCAGAGTCAGACCCTCGGTATTCTTCTCCTTTCTATTTCTATCCCATCCCTAGATGATCTCATTCAGTCCCATAAATATCTTTGCACTGACAATTCCCAAATTTATATCTTCATCCTAACTCTCTTTCCTGAGCTTCAGAATCGGGCTTCCAATGTACACTCAGAATCTTCCTAGGCATAGCAAACATGGTAGGTCCAAAGATTTCCCCATCCCAATTAGTTATGTCACTTATCTCAATTAATTACTCAAGTTAAATGTTTGGATGCTGAGTGTGGAAGCACACACCAGGAATCTCAGTAATTAGGAGGGAGGACCTGAAGATCTGGAGTTCAAGGTCATCTTCAGCTACATAGTGAGTTCAACATCAACCACAGACTCAAAGACTTCAAAGAACCTACCTCAAAAAGCAAGTTTGGGCTTTTTTTCTCTTCCATTCACTTTCTTGTCTAAGATTTAAGCACAAAATATCCCTCTGTATCTCTAAATTTTAATATCCAACATTGTACCTTTGGAATTTACCTTAATCTAAATCACCAACACTTCTCTCCAGGAATTTTATAATAGACTGTTTATTCACAGTGTCAGAGCTATATCAAGGAGCATAATTTTGCATGATAGTCAATTATTGAAGTCTTAATGTTGTTGGAAAGTCTATCTATCTATCTCCCTCTCCAACATGAGTATTGAATCCAAGGTCTCAAGCATGATAGGCAAATGTCCTACCACTGACCTACATCCCAAGTCCCTTCTTTTACTTGAAACAAGATCTCCAAATAAATGTATCCAAACTATACCTTGAATGCCTCCAGCCCCTAACTTATCTGGAATCACAGGCATGTGCCACCACATGCCTTTTGTTATATTAACAAACAACTAGGCACAATATATAGTAGAAAAAGCTAGGAGTTAGAAGAAAAGTGCTTATTCCTGTGGGAGGTCGTGGTCTAAGGAGGATGATAGAGTTGGTTTGTACTTCTGGCCCTCAGCTGTTTCCCCCGTTAAATAAAGAAGTTAGACTAGATGGTCTCTGCAGCCTCTTAAAGTTCTAGAAATCTATTCGATCTGTTTATTGAGTAAATTGCTACCTTTCTGCTCTTAAAAGTCAGGAAACTCAATATTTTCTATTCCCCTGAAGGACAAAAGCAAATTTGTTTTTTTTTACAAGGTCTTCCCATGATCCTTCTCTATCCAAGGTCAGTAGCTCCCAATTGGGGGAGGGGGGAGATGCAGCTCTCTCTGCCTTTTGGTAGCTTGGCTGTCCAATACCTCTATTGTTATCCCAGTCTTTGAACCCTTCCTAAGACAAATAGATGTCAAGAAGATGCCAATGGGCTGTTTAGCATAAAGACTACCATCTACTGGGCAATGTGTCCCAGGGTCTGTGCTAAGGCTTTCTCATTTTATCTTTACATTAGTTACTTTCCTCATTGTTGTGATTAAAGTACCAGACAGGAAGCAGTTTAAGGAAGCAGGAATTTATTTGGGTTCAGTGTCTAAGGTACAGTTTATCATGGTGGGAAATCGTAGTGAAGGAGCCAGCCATATTGCATGGGCCATCAGGAGGCAGTGGGAGATGAACGCTTCTGCCAAGCAATTTTCTTCTTTTATTTCAGTCCATAACCCCAACTCATCCAGGGTAGTTCTCCGCACCTCAATTAGCCTAATCTAGATAATTCCACACAGGCATACCCTGAAACCTATTTCTCTGATGATTCTAAATCCCTTCAAGTTAACAATCAAGAGTATCACAGTGTTCTAGATAAGAATGTACTATTTTATCATTCATATTTTATAAAAGAGGACAGTAGGCTGCAAACAGGTTGAACTATGTGCCTAGATTGATACCCACTGGCAAAGGAAAAATCTGTTTTCTCCAACAGAGTTTCAGTTCAGGGCAGGCCCCATGCCCAGGAGCAGATGACCAACACAAAATGAACTCACTGGTACTTTTGTAGTGGTATTTTTTTTTTTTAGAACTTCTGACTCATTTTGCTTTGTTAGAACTTTTTTTTCTTATTGGCCTTTTGCTTGTATATTTGATTTCTGGTTTTGTGGAGTGTGTGTGTGTGTGTGTGTGTGTGTGTGTGTGTGTGTGTTCTTTTTTAAGAAAGAGAAAATGGATATAAAGTTGAATGGGCAGGGAGAGGGGAGATCTGAGATGAACTGAGAGAGGAGAAAAGCATGATCAGAATACATATGAAAAAATGTTTACAATCAAAAAAGAAGTATAACAAAAAAGAAAAAAGAAAAAGAAGAGGTGCATGCCTAAAGGTCGTAGATACATATTAACAGGTAAGATGAATTTGGAGCCGGTTCCAGCTGATTTAAAAGACCAATGCCAGACAAGGTCATACTGTGGTACTGCTACCAGAGATCAAAGTCTGAGTGGCTCTTTCCAAGTTCTTGGTCTCTTACTCAAAGAACTAAAATAAAAGCTCACACATATTACAAAATAGCAGGAAACCTTACTCAAAGCAAGGCAATAGTACAGCTCAGAAATAAATATGGTCAGAAGTAACTATAGGCCACATGAGCAAAAGTACTCAAGAACTCTGCTTATTATTCAAGGTTTCCTTTTATAGAGTTCAAGCAAAGAAAAGGTTTGGTTGCCAAGTGGCATATCTGGTAGTTCCTTGTTTTGAGTAACAGATTAAATTATATAACCATTTCTCTACTGTACATGAGCTACCCATGATTCATCTAAAGTTAATCACATGCACAGCAAATTATACATAGGCAAGTAATAGTAAATAAAAGAGAACCCTTAAAAGTTCACTAGAAGACACAGTTTGCCTTGTTGTATGTGTACCCAAAACCAGTCTAGATTAATTGATCATTGTCCATAGTTCCCAAGTGTGTTGAGATTCATAAGTAGACTCTGACTGATGGCATTAAAGAAAGAAGAAACTCATTACACTGTTTGGAGTGGGTTTATATACAGCTTAATGCAGGTGGGAATCCCAGTTGCTATCAGGTTGCTAGGCACATTATGCTGAGGGGTAATTATGGGCAAAGGATTTGCATTATTAGAAGAAGAATGGATACATAGCCCAAGTCAAGTGGAAGACCCAAGCTGCTAAGCTATTCCCTGTGTTTATTTGCTTCAGTACCTCTCTCTTGGAATTCCTGATTCCTGCAGCACTTTCACCCTTCTAAAACCTCTTGTACTGGCAATACATATGACCCCTGATGTCCTGCAGGCCACACCCTAGCCTCCTCCTGACCCAACAGAGTCAGCTTCACTATAAGGGTTTGTGATCAGAGACTCAATATTTTACTATATCTGGTACCAGACTTGTGGGCACCCAGTAAATGCCTTTGACTGGTGTCTTAGTTAGGGTTTTATTGCTGTAAGGAGACACCATGACCAAGGTAACTCTTATAAAGGCAAACATTTAATAGGGGCTGGCTTATAGTTTCAGAGGTTTAGTCCATTATCATCATAGCAGGAAGCATGGTAGTGTGCAGGCAGACAGGGTGCTAAAAGAGTCAAGAGTTCTACATCTTGATCTAAAAGCAGCCAAAACTGTCTTCTGCAGGCAGCCAGGAGGAAGGTCTCTTGGACACTGGGCAGAGCTTGAGCACTAGCAGACCTCAAAGCCCACCCCCACAGTGACACACTTCTTCCAACAAGGCCACACCGACTCCAACAAGACCACACTTCCTAATAGTGCCACTCCCCATGAACGGAAGCATTCAAACACATGAGTCTTTGAGGCCAAAACTATTCAAACCACTACAACTGGGGAAGGCATGGTGACAATCAACTTCTCCATCTAGAACTATTTATTGCAAACTCTAGTGTTGCAAAGTAAAAGACCAGGATGGGGTAGAAATATTAAGACAAGAGGCGAGGAATATGGTCAGAATTCAAAAACCAAAATTCATTTACATAATCTCATTACTATTTGCAGAAAATTGAGAGAGCTGTTGGGAAAGCACTGATACCCCTAGAGGATTGCCTTGGAAAATGGATAAAAAATTGGTTTAATTAAGACTCTAGGTATTTAAGTGAAATTACAGGTCAGCACACTTATGGAGGGATTTTGCTTTTTAAAATGCTTCAAAAGATTTTCAGAAGTAGAATTTAATTTGCAGCCCTGTCTCCTGAGCTACATCAGAGCAGAACTGGCTCTTGGGCAGGTTTCTTACCTAAGAAACTGATGCTTTTCCTAGCCAACAAAATCAATTGGCAGAGTCTCTGAAACTCTGCCCCAAATTTCTCATAGAAGTCCCGTTGGGGAGATGGAAAGCCCTTCCTGAACTGTGAGACTGCTGAAGCATTCAGATGCCTCTCAGTCAGTGACAAAACTCAGAGAAATGACTGACATCCAAAGATCCTTCATCCTCCACCCAACCCCAGGGGTTGGACCTGTAAAGTTGCTCAAAATAGCATTAGAAAGACAGAAAGATCCAGACTACTCTCTGAGATATTCTTCAGCTCCAGAGGAGAAATGGTGAGGAACAAGGAAGAGGAAAATATACAGTTACTGCAAGGTCATCAAAGCGGTGCACCCGACCTTCCAACTGAGGCTGTCGATCCCTAGGGCAGAGGCAGCCGGAAATAGTAGAATGGCTATCTGAGAAGCCAAGAGTCTGTCAGAATAAAACCAAATCAAGTCAGAGAGAGTTTGGGATGTGAAGGAGGCAGGGAAGAGTTTGAGGTCTCAATGATGCTGCCCAGAAAGTACTCAAGCTCAAAATGATCATGACCATGGCTCTTATCTGATGTTCTAGGCCTATTTCCTTACATTGGTGTTATCTGGAAAAAGAGAATTAGAAACACCATCAGTAATAGCAACATATCTACAGATAAAGATTTTTCTTATATGTTCTCAATATGAATATTTTTCCATCCTGTCTAAGAGGTGGCAACAATAGAGTAGTTTTTTATTGTATTTAGTCAACATCAGCACACAGTTAGAAATAAAAGAAACTGACCCAAAAACTCATAACATTAACAACAGCATAAAATCCAGGTAAACAAACATATTTCTTCCTTCCTTTTACTCAAAAAAGGTAATATTATTGACTTCCCCTCTCTAAATGAACACTAGGCACTTTAATGCATACCACAGAAATCTCATTTTTTTCCTTCCAAAATGAACTTTTAAATTCCAATTTTCTTCAAAGTACACTGAGATGTGACATTCTGCAACATCACCAGGAAGCATAACAGAGAGTGTAATATCTATAATTAAGTCTGTTTGTATACCATACATATTACCATAAATATGCTGCAGAAAAAGCCCTGAAGAATGGCCGGTTCTGCTAGGAAGTTTATCTACATGGCATTTGTCAAAAGGAAAAAGATGTGCTGTAGTTCCTATATGAAAAAAAAAAAAATCCTTTCCTGGAATGATGCAAGATCATACGCTTAGCGAAGGGGGAAAAATGAACCATTACAGTGTAGTAAAATGATATAGTGTACTGACTTTCAGCTGGAGGCCTCTGCACCGACCTACCATAAAAACGGAGCAAATATAAGTGCCTGCAAAATCATATCATCTTAAATTTCACCTTTTTGGGCTGGAGAGATGGCTCAGCGGTTAAGAGCACTGACTGCTCTTCCAGAGGTCCTGAGTTCAAATCCCAGCAACCACATGGTGGCTCACAACCATCTGTAATGAGATCTAATGCCCTTTTCTGGTGTGTCTGAAGGCAGCTACAGTGTACTTACATATAATAATAAATCTTTAAAAAAAAAAAAAAAAAAATTTCACCTTTAGCGCCCATCACTGAAAAAGCATCAGGGAAGGAAATCTCCATACACATGTGCTCAGCTATGGACAACACCTGCTTGCTCCCACTTCCTGCTCAAAATGAAGCCAGAGTTTGAAACTGAAATCTCTCATGCCTTTATAATCCCTGCTTCAAGTGGGTTAGGTTCATTTTATCCTCCCCCTCAAACTTGTTGCATCCCTCTTAACCTTGGCTGTTGGGGAAAGAAAAACCAAATTTTTCAGTGTTCCTGTATGTGTTAATGCTCACTTTGCCCCTAAGTTTTATGATTATAAATGTGGACTTCAATGTAATTCAGGAGAAGTGTTTACACAAATTTGGCACTGAAGTTACATTCTGTAATCTAGTCCTGAGAAGATCCTGAAGTCCAACCGATTCAGTCTGGAAATCAGTCTCTTTGGTCAAAGTACTCCTGAGAGAATCATCTGTCTCCATCCTCCTAGATCGTAACCTGGTAACAGGAGCACAGCTGGTAGTTGCTGGTACCATCCTATACACTGTTGCGATCCAGCATCTGTTCTGGTAAGTTTTGGCTTCTTTCCTGTGGATCAATGCCCAAGATACCTCAGTTTTAAAAATACATTTAATAT
Source organism: Mastomys coucha (assembly GCF_008632895.1). Lineage (NCBI taxonomy): Eukaryota > Metazoa > Chordata > Mammalia > Rodentia > Muridae > Mastomys > Mastomys coucha. The sequence goes on along the minus strand of NW_022196914.1, from coordinate 61,368,518 downwards.
CCTGAATAGACAGGGAACTTTTTACCAAATTCAGCAATCAAATCATCCTGATTAGTTTTTGTCAGCGTGACACAAACTACAGTCATCTGGGGAGACAAAGCCTTAATGGAGGAGATGTTTCCATGAGACTGGCCTGGAGACAAGTCTGTAGAGCTGTTCTCTCTGAGGAGTTTCCAGAAGCAATCATAATTTTACATACATGATGTGGTAGTTTGAATGAGAACTGGCTCCCATGGGCCCCTCTGTTTGGTACTTGGTATTCAGTTGGTGACACTACTTGGGAATGATTAGATGTGGCACTGGGAGCATACTTTGAGGGTTCAGAAGCCCATGTCATTCCCAGTTAACTCTCTCTGCCTTGTATGTGAATCAAAACATGAGCTCTCAGCTACTACCATGTCTGCCTGCCTGCCTCCCTGTTCCCCACAATGATCATGGTCTCTAACCCTTTAAAACTGTAAGACCCCAATAAACTCTTTCTTCCATAAGATTCTTTAGTCACAGTGCCTCTTCATAGTAATGGAAATGTATCTAAAAGACATGGTCAGTGTTCAATAATTGGTCTGTATTTGGTTTAGGTTAATGGCCTTGCTGTGGCATGTGAACTATGAAAATAAATGAAATGTTCCCATACCCAAATGGGAAATAGAAATGATAAATAAACTATGTTGCCTGTCTTAGATAGGGTTTGACTGCTAGAAGAGACACCATGACCGAGACAACTTGTATAAGGACAAGATTTAATTGGGGCTGGCTTACAGGTTCAGAGGTTCAGTCCATTATTGACAAGCCAGAAGCATGACAGCATCCATGCGGGCATGGTGCAGAAGGAGCTGAGAGTTCTACATCTTCATCTGAAGGCTGCTAGGAGAATACTGGCTTCCAGGTAGCTAGGAGAAGGGTCTTAAAGCCCATGCCCACAATGACACATTTCCTATAACAAGGCCATACCTATTCCAAAAAGGTCATACCTCCTAATAGTGCCTCTCCCCTAGGCCAAGCATATTCACACCAGCACATCACCTCTCTAGCTATCACTGTACCACTAACCCTCCTGCAATAGCCGTTCCTTTCACCCTGGATTTCTTGAGGTTACTCAAGCTCTAACCCACAGGAGTTCTTTCCTTCACATATCCTGTTGCCAGGTTGCATTTATGACTCTTAGGAGACACATTACTGTTTTAAATTAAAACATGTTAATATTTTAAATGCCCAAATAAATGACATTTGCCTGACCCAACTACTGCTTTGCTAGTACTGTAGCCTCATGGGAAGATTTAGGTTTGCTGGAATTCACTACACAGTGAAGCTGGAAAATGACAGATTCATTTTCCCCTTTCCATTTTCAGAAATGCTGGCCATACTGGTCTTGACTACATTCCTGTGGGAGTCACACCAAAATTCTCAGGCTCAAGTCAGTCCTTCGTAGTTATATACCAAGGTATATGTTGAGGGTTGATGTACCTAAGACAAAAATGAACCTGGAATACCAGATTTTTAACCTTTATTCCACCTTCTCAGCCTAAATCCATTCAAGGCAGAACACCTAAGCCAGTGCCTTCACACAAGGGCAAACAGAAATGTCTCCACATTTAATGTTTCCACACTTAATGTCAGTGAAGCACTTGTTTGGTTAATCTAACCCATAAACACAACTAAACTGTTTCCTACCCATACATACCTGTGAGGTTGACCTCAGAGTCCTAGCTCATGTTCTCCAAGGTATTCAGGCAACAGTGATTCATTCAAGTCAAGACCCATTTCACATGATATAGCTTTATGCATGCCTTGTCTAAGCCTTTACTCAAGCTCATGCATATCGTTATATATAACACACCTCCACACCACAGATTTTAATGCATCATAGAACACAGATTATTATGGATGGTGTTCTATAGCATTCCTGACCAAGTTAATTGATTATTCATCTAAAGACCAACAAATTGGGCCTCTATGAGCCATAAAGGAGAATGAAGAAGTATCCACTATTATGTGTATTTTACAGTAAGTTGCTGGAGAATGACTACCTGAAGTCTTTCCTTAACATGACTAACCTGAAAAAGGTCTGCCAAGTTCATTTAGCCCAGCTCCTGCCTCTCCCTACTGCAGACTCTGGGGACCCATTAGCATAATCCAACAGAAAGAAAAAGATATACACCAAGAAAATATGTGTCTTGCTACACACTTGACAGCTACATTTTTTTTCCTAGGGCTAACCCACTGGAAGTAGAACAAGATGCCAAGCATAATAGTAAGAGAAGTTAGGAGGTAAAAAAAACAGCCCTGGGGATACATAATAAAGTTGACTAACACATGAATAAATAAAGCAAAAAAAAAAAATAATAATAGAAGAATCCCATTCGAAGAGCTCCAGCCACCCCCACCTGGTCAACACAAGAGACTCAGCCAGCTCATTCCAGTGCAGTAGCTGGCACATGAAGGGAAAGATGGAGGGCTTAGAGCTATTTTCCCATTTCTAATTGTTCTTAATCCACACTCCCTAGGTGGCTTAATCATTAACAGGCTGAAGTGATGGTCTAGCAAAATGCTAGCTTAATTATGCTCTTTAGGTTGCCAAGGACAGAAGTAAATTAAGCTACCTCAAGTAATGAGGGTTCGGTGTTCAGGTGCGTATCACCATGTGTCTGCTATTTCCTTTCCCTTCCATTTAACCTCCACTCTTCCTTCCCCTAACCTCCCAGTCAAGCTGGCTAACGCTCTCCATAGATCACAGATCAAATTCCAGGGAAAGCCTGTTTGCCAGTGTAATCACTGATCATTCCTCGATCATAGTGTCTCCTGAAAGCTTCTCACCATCCTAGAAACCGCTGGTCCTTGCATCAGGTATCCTAACTATGGTCCAATCAGCAGATGCCCTTTAAACAAGCTATGGGTTAAGGCAGCTTCTTGTGGCAAGGGGTTGAGGACCAAGGCAGACTTATTATATATATCATGACTTATTACAAGTATCTCTCCAAAAGACTTATCAGTGAAAGATAAATGGATCACAAGAGCTGACCTAATCAGTGGATAAATCTACTCAAGGAATCCTAACTTAATTGCATACTGGGAGATGATGGATATTTCAGACAGAGATGGTACCTAACTGGAAGAAGTAGGTCACAGAGGCTTGCCTTTGCCGGTTCCATCTTATCTTAGGTCCCTTTCTAATCCCTCTGCTTCCTGGTAACAATGAGGGGAGCATCTTTGCTCCACCACACATCACAGCTGCCGTGATGTTCTGCCTCACCATAGGCCCACAACTGTGGAGCCAACAACCATGCACTAAGTCCTCTTGACACTGTGAGCCAAAAGGAACCATTCCTCCCTCCTATTGTTCTCTGAGTATTTGTCACAGAAATAAGTTGTCCAATACAATATCAAACGAGTGTTCGTCAAGCCACCACCATACTTAGGAGGAAGTAGAAGAAAGAATCTATTTGGAAGAAGGGCTGGCCTCATGAACCTGTCACCAGGACAGCTGCACAGAAGCTCGACCCTTTGGAAGACCAATGCTTGTCTTAAGATTCTTCTGTGGCCACTGTGACACTCTTAATAACTTTCTAAATGGAGACCCCCACATTCTCATTTTGTTCAGAGACTTAAAAATTCTGTAAATATTCCTATACAGATCTTCCTATTGTATGGTAAAGAATAAAAAGAGCTTTATAAAGATCGAATAACTTTGGACCCAAGCATTCTTCTGAGATCATCTCTCCAAATGCTCATCTGACAAATGGGAAAGAGTCTGAGATCAAAGGCCAGTGGGCTGAACTGGGATCCCACAGTGACTCCTAGCAATGCTCGTCTAGAACAGACTCTCTCTATGTGGGGTCCACACCTCCCATTTCTCCATGTGGCACATTTTCTCTTAGCAAAGAATGTCTGACACTGATCTGCTTCGCCAGGAGTTTTGGTAAAGTACTTGGAAATCTCATAAAATACAAGCTGATATAAAAGCACAAATTGGATCCTTTCCTTCTTCAGTCTTGCAACTTGTTTTTCACCTATCATTTCCTCAAAACAGATTCCATTAGTAATCCCCAGTGTCCACCAGAGAAGCTGAGTGGGGGGATGGAAAGCTCGGACTCTCTAAGCAAGATAAGTTGGGAATCACTGTGAGAACTGCAAGGCTTTTACTCCCAAACCCACAATTTTATTTCTAGATAGAGCTGCACACACATACAAATATGCATGCTGCAGACTCTGCATTGTGATGTTGCTTAGAACAGCAAAAGATTGGAACCAACCTAAAACATCCATGACACAAAACTGATTTTAAAAAAAAGAAAAACTTGTATCATGTTCATGCATCAGAAAACCATATAGCTTTGGAGGGAAGGAACTAAGTTAATCTATACTCACTGATTTGAGACAGCTGTTGACAATCTGTTTGACAAAAAAGCAAGGTACAAAAGAGAAGACAATATGCATCCATTTGTATGGATAAGCATACATAATTGTATCCTACAATTTTATGTGCATACATAGGGAAACCGATTATTTGGATATGTACAGAATTTGATCAGAAGGATATACCAATCAAAGAGTCGACTCACCCAAGGAAGGGATCCAGGAGACTAAGGAACGAGAATATGAGAGAGATTTTTATTCCACACCCTATTGTTCCTCTAAAGTATATATTATGTATGCAAATTCTCTTTTCAAACATTAGCTGGGGGCTTGGGAAGTCGGTGCTGCAGATAAAGTATTTGCTGCTCATGCATAAGAACCTGAGTTCAAGTGGCTGCTGAAAAGCCAACCCAGCTCAAACAGCAAGCTTTGTGAGAGGCAGTCTCAAGATACAAGGTGGAGAATAATAGAGGAAAAAACATTGACACCAGTCTCTGGCCTCAACATGCATGTGCATGCCTAAGTGTATGTGCACACATGCACACACAAACACACACACACATGGTTGGGGGAGGAAGAGAAAAGGTGAGGGGAGAGAAAAGGAGAAGAGAAGTTGATTAAATTAAATAAGAGATGAAGAAGAGGACCTGTGCAGTGGCTGCCAGGATTGTGTCCTGGCTACAGTTAGAAAGCAATGATTCTATCCCAGTGTTTGTGTGTTCTGTACAGTACATAGACATTCTTAACAAAAGAAATTAAATGTGGTCCAATTGGAGTTTTGAAAACCAATTCTAGCTCTCCCCTACGCTGCTCTGTACAAACTGAAGAATCTGAAAGGTTTTCAAGCCTGGATAGTCTGCTGCTTGTTTAGTCCCTGGCATGCTGTTTAGCACAGTGGAGAAAGTGAGAAACATCCCCAACTCCTCCTTTGGAACACTGTCCTCAGGTGGAGGGGAAGGAAGGAGAGCCCTCCCAGTGACCTCCATTCACTTGACAAACCTGACTCTTCACTACCACCACAGACAAGAAATGTCTCTCCTTATAGAGTCCTCCTTGCTCTGTCCCCACACACTCTATGTGTGCAACAACTATCTAGGAGATCAAAGATGGCTACAGATTCTGTGACACTCCTTTCCTTCAGAGACAGTATCTGTTTTATTATGTTTGTTTGTTTTTGTATTTTTGGAGACAGGGTTTCTCTGGCACTTACAGACTAGGCTGGCCTTGAACTCAGAGATTCACCTGCCTCTGCCTCCCAAATGCTAGGATTAAAAGCATGTAGCAGCAGCTATTTTATTACTTTCTTATTCTAGGCTGCCATGCAATGGATTTGACCACAGAAGTGCCACTGAGTTGATACATTGTCAGTTCTGAGCTTAGCCTTTCAGAGACCTGGCCAAATTCTGAGTAAGGCACTGTAAAATCCCACTGGCCCTTCTAGAGAAAACCTGTGGAAAGGCCCTGGTGAAAGTCTACATCCAGTTACATAAGACCCAGTCCCATGAGTAGACCCACTGTGGACCCTTCAATCCACACCCAGACCACAAAGTCACTCTGGTTAAATTGCCCAGCTGAGCACTGGCTCAAATTTCTGACCCACAAATGTATGGCATCTACTTAAAATGTAAGGACACTAGCATTGTGCTTGGGGGTAGCACATCCTGCGATGATTCAGAACCTGCATACCACAGCATCAGTATTAAACATACTGACACCTCCAAGCCTCACTTAAAATCCTATCTAAATTGAATGTAACCACGGGCTTTTCCACCCATGCCCCAAATAACAATTCAGAGGCTTCTTTATGTACAATGCACAGGCCTTAAGCTTGGGCTTGTTCCCAGTCTAACTTGTAACTTAATTAACCAGTTTAATCTAGTATATGCCTGCCATTCCCTTGAGTCCAGGTTGAATCTCCTGCTTCTGTCTCCCAGACTTCCCCCTCTCTCTGTCAAAGGTCCCGCCTTCTAATCCTGCCTCAGCTCATTATCAACAGGTGATGCTTCCACACAGCGCACAAGAGATTATCCCTACAGAGTAACAATACAGCTACCCATGACCAGCTGCCATGGTCACTGGGAGGAAGGTAAAGTCCAAGTTAGGATGACAGAATTCCTCCAGCACTTGCTCCCCACACTATCAGATATAAGTTCCCACTAACAAAGCCAAAATCACTCCTCGCCTACAAGACTTCAGGGTTCATGGCCTAGAGTTTGCTAGCCCTGAAGGGTCCTTTGGCTGGTCCTATCTGCTCCAACACTCTACCCATGTCCACCCAATACACCATGTCCACTGATATGACAATCATATCACGGTCTCTCACGTAGCTGTCCTCGGAGGTAGGATGACATCCAGACCCTCTAGCATAGCCCTTGCCCTCTGAGGTTGGGTTTACAAGAAGACCCAAGTCTTGGAAAAAGAGGTTCCTGGATTTAACTTCCCCCAGCCCACAACGACTGGCAGTTGCCACCCACTGAAGCCCGTGTGCCTGTTCTCACCCACCCACAGGGTTGCCAAGGCCTGAAGGAGGAGGCACTGGCAGAAATCATAATTATGGATTTCATCATATACTTCAGCTCCCTGAGAACACGTTCTCCCTTATAATATGCAAATCTATTGTTTGACTTTGAAACATCCCACCAACTCTCAAACATGCCATTGGAAAGTCATTGGCTGCAAATGTAAGAGAATACCTGGTCTGAATTATAGACATGGCTTTGAAATTCAGAAAGGGACATCTTGGGTTTTTAGTAAGAATGAAAGATTCAAAATGTCTCATGAAGGGGGACAGTGAGGTCATCAAACACAGTTCATTCAGCAAGGACCAGACTGTGACAGGACGAGTTTGGCAGAGAATCTTGAAGCAAGGAAAAAGGAGAGGTGCAAAGAAGGTGCCAACCATCCTGAGCCCTCATTTCCATGAGAGGAAATTCATAGACCTTCATCACTGTTGATCTAGACAAAGAGAAAGAGTTGAGTTGACTGTGTGAAAACTGTAATAGATGTGTACTTTTTGACACTGTAGGGAAGGAGGCAGGGAAAGGCACCCCTCGGAGGGGTGGCTTTCTCCTCAACAGATAAGGAAACAGAAGGACTTTCTGCAATCATCTAAGCCATTTTTTATAACCTCTCACTACAAATCAAATATTTCCAGACAAACTATTGCCACGGTACTCTTGGATCAGGTGCATGCATCCAGACCAAGCCAGGGCAGTGGAGAGGGAAGAGGAGAGCCCAGGCCACCCAGGTTACCTGTCTGGTTGCTTGCACGGGTCCAGTGTCTGTAAGAATCCCACAAACCTCACCATTCCCTCTACTGTGTTCACCTGACCTTTCTTCTGTTTCATTTTCCCTTTCTTCATTACCCCAAGGAAATAATCTAACCACTCTGGCTTCCTTTGCATGCAAAATGTAACTGTTCCTTTTTCTTCTTTCAGATAAAGGCAGGCTCTGGGAGAGAGA
>NW_022196914.1:61340501-61360693 GCF_008632895.1 Mastomys coucha | reverse complement strand
AAAAAAAAAAAAAGCTCCCAGCTTCTTCAAATTAGCTCTGAAATAAAAGTCACTGCCAGATGTTATATAAAAGGTGACGTAATCCTAAAGTACTTCATTACATATGCAGCTCGGCTCTTCAGCCCAGGGGGAGTTTATTACATTTTGTCGATTCCATTTTCTATACCCACATCATTTTTACATAATTTTTCCTGCCTGACAGGCAGCTTCACATTTTCACAGCAACCCATCAAGATAGCGTTACAAGAGCGCAGGGAACCAGGTTAGCAGTTTACAAATAACGGCGCTAACGAGTCAGATTTGTCCCAGAGATACAAATCAGGGGTAAATGGTCCATCCATGCGTGAGAGAAGCACATCTATTTTAGAATAATAGAGAAGAAGCAGAGCACTTTTCAGCCGACACTGTGTTCTTTCAGAGCATGTACTAAATCTATCACAAATGTAAGGAAATAGAGATGTGCCCATCTAAAGTTTGTCTTGACTTTCCCTTCGATTTCCTAATAAATTCCTGCCTCGAAACGAAATAGATAGCCATAGAACATGCATTAAGGTCAAAGTTACTGCCTTTTCAGATTCGCACAAAATTTAGAAGAGGACACGCCATTTGTGCCAGTGAAATATCTAGCTACTGAGATGCTTCAAGTGCAAACACTGCGAGACACTTCCTCCCACTCTCCAGGTGCTAAGAAGCATCCTTCTCCCCCTCCTTCTTGGGCTCTCGCGGCTGCACTGCCCTCTAATGGCGAAATGTAGCAGCGCAGGCTGAACCCTCTCCTTGAGAGCTAAGGATTGTTGAGAGGCATTTGCAGGAAGCTCTTAGTTCTGGTGAATTTACTAATTCCTGGAGGAATAAGAAGGTTCCTGGAGCTGAAAGGGTTTGCAGCCCCTTAGGACGAACAACAATATGAACTAACCAGTACCCTAAGAGCTCCCAGGGACTAAACCACCAACCAAGGAGTACACATGGTGGGACTCATGGCTCCAGCTGTGTATGTAGCAAAGGATGGCCTAGTCGGTCATCAATGGAAGGAGAGGCCCTTGGTCCTGTAAAGGTTCTATGCCCCAGTGTAGGAGAATGTCAGGGTCAGGAAGAAGGAGAGGGTGGGTTGGTGAGCAGGGGGAAAGAGGAGGGAACAGGGTTTTTTGTTTGGTTTTGGTTTTTTTCAGAAGGGAAACCAGGAAAGGGGATAACATTTGAAATGTAAATAAAGAAAATATCTAATAAAAAAGCATAATATATTATTTCAATTAGCTTGAAGAGAATTCCTGCCTGCCTAGGTGGAAAGTAGTGCCTACAAAGGAATGGGTTTTTAAGAAAGAAGGAGGAGGAGGATGAGAAAGAGGAGGTGGTGGTGGTGGTTCCTGGGACTCCCACTCCCAGAAGTAGTGCTTACCTGAGCCAGCGAGATAACTCAGGGGTAAATACACTTGCCACCAAGGCTGAGGCTAAATACATGAGTTTCATCCCTTGGGCTCACTAGTAAAAGGAGAAAATCAAGTCCTACAAGTTGTCCTCTGACCTCCACATTTGGGCTGTGATGCATGCCCCCACAGACTCACAATCAATAAATAAGTTTTTCTAAAAGATTGATCTTTCTAAAATTTCATCTTTATAGGTTTCGGTTTTTAAAAAAATTGGTAAAACAAGCCTTATTGTTTTTCCAGTTTTTGCAAACAAAATAATGGACACTTTTATTCTTTTGTAAGAATAGGATGCAAATGTGGGATAAGGGGAGATATGAAGATTTTAGGAACCAACTGTACTCAACCCTTCCTCAGGCCTTGGGAACAGAGAAATTAACAATCATCTGCCCCCCAATAAAACATGTCTAAATTCAAACTGTGTCTTCAAAATCAACATATTCTTATTTCTATAAATGATTTCATACATCATTAATTCTTTTCTTTATTTTAGCTTTGTATGACAATGTGTTTATTTGATTTTATTTCATGTGTATGGATATTTTGTTTGCAGGCATGTCTGTGCACCACTTGTGTGCCTGGTGATAGCAGAGACCAGATATGCCCCTAGAAATGAAACTGTAAATATTTGTAAGCCACTATGTGGGTGCTGGGAATCAAACCTGAGTCCTCTAGAATAGTAACCAGTGCTCTAACTACTGAGCCATCTCTCCAGCCCCTTATTTTAGCATCTTAATTATATGTAAGGGGGTGCTTGTAAACATGGTTTCCTGAGGAGGCCAGAAGAACACATTAGATCCCCTGGGGTTGGTGTTAGGTTGTGACCTACCTCACATAAATTTAGGAACTTAACTCTGGTCCTCTGCAAGAGCAGTATGTACTCTTAACTGCTGAGCCATCTCTCAGTGAGTCCTGAGAATTCTTTTTAAAGCAGCTTTTCATTATAGGGAAGTTAGTCATGCACATAGTACATAAGCCATTCCCCAATCCTATTCTCACACACACGGTCCTGGCAATCCAATCTCCTTCTTACCCTTGCAATTCGAAGATGCTTGTGTCACTACTCCTGGAGTTCTCCGGTTCAGCATTATGTATTCTGCACCATGGAAGATGACTTCATATGTGCACATTCACCTGCACACACACACACAGTCCCACCACATACATATTATATTCTTCCCAATGGATTATAATTTTACTAAGAGCAATCAACAATGTTTATAGGATGAAGAATATTAAATTTTGACAGTTCTACATTGTGTTATGACATGCCCACCTCCCCTTGCCTGTTATTCTCCCTGGGAAGGAAGGGAGGAAGGCAGGGAGGGAGGGAGGAAGGAAGGAAGGGAGGGAGGAAGGAAGGAAGGGAGGGAGGAAGGAAGGAAGGGAGGGAGGAAGGAAGGAAAGAAGGAAGGAAGGAAGGAAGGAAGGAAGGAAGGAAGGAAGGAAGGAAGGAGCAGGAAGCATTTTTTCCTTCCTTTAGTTTTGTGTGCATTTTGTTGCACTAATTTCCTGGGGCTGCCGTGGCAAAACTTATGGTACATCTGATAACTTAAGCCATCCAAGATTTATCGCTCATAGCTCTGGAGATAAAAAGGCTGAGATTCAGGAATCATCAATCTCTGCTCCTTCTGCAGGCCCCTCCTCACACGCATTCCTAGTCTCCCCTGACTCTCAGAAGTCCCTGGAGTTTCTTGGCTTGTTGACTGTCACAGGGGATGTGTGTGTGTGTGTGTGTGTGTGTGTGTGTGTGTGTGTGTGTGTTCACATACATCCGTATCTGTGTGTCTTCACATCTCTCGCTTCTGTTTCTGAGCTTCTTCTCTTGATACTATGATGCATGCTATCTTGAGATGATGTCTAACTCAAGTTTTGTATAGCCTCATCTTGACCTGTGGCTCAATCACATCTGAAAAGCCCTATTTGCAATAAGGTCACATTCCCCAGCTTCTAAGTTAGAACTTCAGCCCATCTTTGAGGGAGGGGGACATAGTTGAACCCACAGCATAGTTTCATTATTCATCCACAGCTCCGTCCAGCCATCTGAGTCTACTCTGGTAATCAAATGTTCTCCACTTTCTCTCAGGTTTTGTATTCTGTCAGCTGACTTTTTCCTTTGTGGACTACAACCCATATCCTTTCAGCTTTTGATGAAAAAACAAGACTCACATGTAAAAATTACTTAATCCCAACCTGGGGTTTCTACCTGACTCTAGACCAATTAGTTTCCAGATAAAACACACACACAACCTTTATATTTACAATGAGCCTTAAATGGCACCAGAGCTGGGCAGATATCTACCTTCTAAGCTATTAGAATCTACTTTCCTATAGATAGGCTTGAGTTATTACTATTTACTATGTCTTATCTGGACTGCTCTTAACTCCAATTGGCCAGCCCTCAGGGACATGGTTTTTTTATGGCTCACCTAACCCACGGCAGCTTCTCCTCCTTCTGCACCTTCTTCTTTTTCTTGTGGTTCTCCCCAGATCCCAAGCCTGTGAAACCTAAACCCCACCTATGTCTCTTCTGCCCAGCTATTGGCTGTTGGGGTTTTTATTTACCAATCAGAAATAATTTGGGAGCAGTGTAATGAGTCTACATGCAGACTCCAGGTCCTGGTCGACGCCCCCACACACACACTTAGCATTACAACAGACATTAAGACCAAACCTCAACATTCGATGGTCCCTCAGCTGTTCTATTGGCTCTTCAAAATCAGGTGTTAGTTCCACACCAGTCGTTAGAGGCAGGAACATAGAGCCATCCTAAACTACTTAAGAAGTTCAAGTCCAGGCTTGACTAACATCCTGTCAGAGTGGAGCTAAGGCACAGATTTTTGTTTGTTTGTTTGTTTGTTTGTTTATTTTTTGTCTCTACAGAGGAGTACCTGATCCTTTTCTCACTCCAGGATGGTTAAGGAAAAGAACACAAAGGAATAGCAGAAATTTGTCTCCCTCTATGGGGCAGCCTCTGGTGTTTTGATGGGAATTTGATAATGTCTGAAGGATAAATGCATGTCACTTTAATATAGTTTCCTGTTCCAAAAAAAAAAAAAAAAAAAATAGGGGAGAGGGACTATCCCAAACACAAGATGCACATGAGTAGAAGGAAATGTCCTCCCTTTGAGGCCACATGGTTCCACACATTATGATCAGAGATTTTGGTTGGTTGGTTGGTTTTTGTTTTGTTTTTAATCTAGACAGCCAAATAATAGCCATATTGTTGATGAGCAATGTTCTCCTGAGAGACCACAAGAAGCTTCCTTCAAGTTGTCTCCACCCCACAGCCTGATGGTCCAACATTATCAAATCCCACATGTGACGAGTTTGAGATAAAAGCTTATAGACATAAGACTCAAGACAACAAAATGGAAAAGAAAAATCCAAGAGTAAATGAGGGGAAAAGGAAGAGTCAAAAGGAAGCTTGAAAGAGAAGGAAAAAGAGGAATTGAATAAAACAGAAAGGGAATACAAGAATGGAGAATGGAGTGGGAATTGGAGAAAACTTAATGGGCAGGTGGGCCTGCCTAAGCCTACGTCCTGCTCTAGATGGAACCTCTGGCCTCAACTTCCTCTGAACTAACATGTCTCTTCAGTCTCCTTGTACTACCACACTCCTCCACTGCAGCTGTGGTGTAGGCTCCAGCCAATCACTCAACGCCCACACGATTGGAGACTACTTGGGAGAGGCACCACTAGTGTGCCCATGAATCCAGGAGCTCAGCAGCCTCCTGAGCCCAGGAGGAGGCTTCCCAGTGGAATGGGCAGCTAAGTACTGAGTGCACATGCTGCCAAACCATCCAGTACCAGGGAAGCACTCAACAAACAGCATTTCTTAGAAACTTGAGTTTACCGTGACACATCTTGACATCCCATTCCAAGAACCCTTCACCTCCCCTCCCCTGGGAGTTTCAATAGTTTAAAAAGCAATGAGATCCCTATTTGAAGCAAGGTTAGAAAAGAGACCTGTTTCAGAGATCAATGGCCTCAACCAAATATGCCAAAGCAGAAGAGACACAAGACTTTATGTCTTACTTCTCTTTTGCTTGTCAGTGCCCTAGAAGAAAGCTCCTGGGATTCTGTAGCATGAAAAAGTGTTCAGAGAGCCAGGCCAGTGTAGAATTTTTTTTAAACCCAATGATTTTTCAAATCACCTACCCAGGTTTTTGTTGTCCTTGTTAATGTGAATATCTAGGCCCCTTTCCCTAAAAGTGTGTATTAAATTGGTCAGACAGGAGAATCAGACCTCCAATTGCTATTTAACTACTCCTCTGGTAAGTCAAACATAAGACCAAAATGAGCCCACGTGCTGTGTTCCTCAAGGCTCCTAATGAGCAGGGACACCCTTGGACATACAGGCTCCCCCCTCCCAGTTTTTCAAACCAAGAATTCTTAATGGAAATGTTGCTCCATTCATAATCGTGATGGGGGTTGTATGTTTAAGTCTGTCATCTCCTTCCTCCACAAAGCCTACAGCTGACAAAGAATTCCCAGAGCAAATAAAGGTCTACCAGAGGTTAAAAAAAAAAAAAAAAACATCACTTTCTTGCTAGTGACCCTGTAAGAGCAGCAGTTGCCTAGCTACTTCTGCGGTTACACTAATAATCTAGGTACCTCCTCTAAGACTGCATGCTCTACCACTGTCCTCTTCCAGAGTCATATCAGCCAGTGATAAAGCCATATCTTGGGAGAGTATGGGAAACTAGCCAATGTTTTAAACTTTCTCCAGCACCCCTTAAAACTATCTCTCCATGGAGCATAAGAGCTGTGCCCAATTTTGCTAAGCACCGTCACACAGTTTGTTGATAATTTTAAGCAAATTGTCTACCTTACTCAGCTATCAATTTTTACTTTCTGAAACTTGGCAATGAGAACTCTATAACTTCCAGTGTATTGGGTGATGTGTCAAACGGCAGAGTCTACTGTGTCTGACCCACAGGGTGACCCTCTGTACTAAATACTACAGTCTCTAGTGTATCCGACCCACAGGGTGACCCTCTGTACTAGGCACTATGGTTTCTGGTATGTCTGACCCACAGGGTGATCCTCTATGCTAGGTACTACAGTGTGTCGGACCCACAGAATGACCCTCTGTACTAGGCACAATAGTCTCTAGTGTACCTGACCCACAGGATGGCTCTGCAAAACCAGCACAACTTTCCTAAGTTTACAGATGTGAGGCATCATAACTAATAAGTTTTGGAACTGAGATTCAATTTCCAGGTCTGTCTGGCTCTAAAAAAAACAATCTTCACAATGCTCTCCTGCCCACAGAAATTCTGTGAGAAGGCTAGTAACTGTAACCAAACAATGGAAGTAAATATTTGTATAGTAAAAGAGCAGAGACACCCTAATGTTCACGCCTACCTGAGCCGTGGAAACACTCTCAAGTCTCAGCTTTCCATTCGCAAGCACGTCAAAAGCACCTCTTTCAAGCATTCGGGTCCTCTGAGAACTGAAATGCTTTCTGGCTACTTTGTGGAGTGTGTCATAAGGTCAATCCTAAACTGTCATATAACCAGTTCCTACAGACACTTACTCTTTATGGCTGCTAGAGTAGCAACCAAAAGGCCCAGAAAAGGGATGGCATCTTTTTGAGTGTAGCAAGAACACTCTCTAACCAGGCTGTGTGAATTCTCATTTAGACCAGGATCCTCAAGAGAGAATGCATATAGGCAACACCGGGAGTATTTAGTCAACCATATTGAAACCACAGGCACACTCAGTCCTGGTCTTTGCAAAGCTTCTAGTCTGCTAGCTGGAATTAGCCAAATCATCTCACAAACATGACTGTGATAGTGTGAGGAAGCAAAGGCATGGGGGCTCTTTGGTAGCTTGTAACATGGCCATCTGACTTCACCAGGGATGAGAAGAGTCACGTCCAATGAGGAGGCCTTACCTGAGAAATGTTTAATTTCCCAGTAAGAAACAACTATTGTCAAGATGGCTGGTGTTACTTTCTGGGTGGCCAGATATGTGCTATTCTCCAAGGTGTCTTCAAAGCTCACATGATGGTAGAAATGAGACATCTGGATTCACCTGCTTTCTCTTCTACATTTTGAAACTCTAGGACTTTTAACATCATGAGCCTCATTGAGGCCTTTCCTGAGCCAGGTCTTCCCAGCTTTCCACACACAGCCTAACAACTTCATATCTGTAGGCTCCCAGTAATCCCCCTGTATGTCCAAAGAAAATCTGGGCTCTTGTTAGCTCTTTTGAAATTAATAAACAAAAGTTTCCCATAGCTCTCTACAAACTGAGTTGATAATAGAACTACTGTTTGGTTCGCTACACTTACCAAGAGCTATCTTACCAAATTCAGAAATCAGAAAGAAAAATAATAATGCCATGACACTCAGCCCTGACCTCCCTCCCTCATTGTCATTTAATATATATATATATGTGTGTGTGTGTGTGTGTGTGTGTGTGTGTGTGTGTGTGTGTGTGTGTGTATGTATATATATATGCATGTGTATATGCATATGTATATATATGTGTGTATATATATATGTGTGTGTGTGTATATATATATATATATATATATATATATATATACACACAGTGTTAGATCTTAGTGAGGTTAACAGCTCTCACAGAGGTAGGTCAGGCTTAAAGATGGGCTGCCCAACTTTCCTCAGCTATTAGTAGGCAGTGGCTGCCTCACCACCCTTTCCAGAGTTGGGAAAGGCTATTATCTACCTCATGCGTTTAGTGAAGCAAATAGAAGTTTGATTTCTTTTCAGATAAAAGAGATGATGCAAATGAGAATTTTATCTTGCATGGAGGAGTGACAAAGTAGGAGAATGAATCCTACTTGATTACAATCCTCCATCATTCTGATTTTATAATTACTGAATAGAATCAATCAGCTTTCAATTGTTACCTTGGTAAAAGATTAAAACATCATTACTTGTCCTACATATTTCACACTTTAGCAAATTTTAATAAACTGAATGCATGAGAAATTGTTATATTATCTTTCATGATATTAGGATGCTAATGACATTGCTATTGATTTTAATTCACATTCCCTGGTCAAAAGGAGTCAGATTCCAGCGAGGCATGGCACCTATAATCCACACTAACAAATGAAGGCCGCTAAACACTGAAATAGCCAAAATGGAATCATTAATCAGGAATATCGCAAAGTGATTGCCAAAAAAACTAGGGAGGGTTTAATCTTCATAATGAACATCTCCTATGACATATTGGATCATCTGTAACTTTTGCACATTGGTAATTTCTCTAATAAAATATTTTTAAGTAAGTAAGTAAAAATGTCCTTAGAAGGTAAAATTTGGAGGCTATCAATTATCAGTGTGGGGGCTCACAGGCTGAAGGGATGAGAAGGAGCCCTGAAGAGCAGAGTGTACACAGTCTTCCTTCAGACCACTCAGGGGCTGGAAGTCTGAGCCAGTGAGGAGTACTTGCAGAGCATATCTAAGGCCCTGGGCTCAAGCCCCAGTACTTAGTGGGGGGTGGGGAGGGGAGCATGCAGACCAATCAGCTAATGTGGTAGAACATAAGAATTAATTAAAAGAGTGGAGGTTTTACGATTAGATATCATGTCTTCGTGTAATCTGCTAACTATTTTTTGCCTCAGTCTTCTTTAAAACAGAAGTACAATAGACATAGCCACTTCTGAATGCTGTTACGGAGATAAGATATGACCATGCTTCGGAATAGCTGAGTCAAACTTTGTTTCCATGGCTTTAACAACACCAAAGGCCGTATACGTGGAGATTGTTTTCACTCACCCCAAGTTCTTTGTCTGTCTTTCTGAATATTATTCTTTTCCCTAGCTAGTACACTGGGTTTTGTTTTGTTGCTTTGTTTTGTGTTACAGGATTGGGTCCTAGACCTGTGCTCTCTAGGCAGACACTTTATCACTGAGCCATATACCCAGCCTTCTAGCTAGTAAATAGGACCACACTTCCCGGGGTCTCATCAAGCCTGGGAAGTCTCTGGAGTTCAAATGTGCACGGGTGAAGAGCACATAAGAGCAGGAGGCTGTTAAATGCTCCACCGTGTGATCCTTTCCCCCTATAGCCCGTCCTGAATAGGTCTATAAAAATCATGATAAATGTCCTCTGTGGGACTCAGTTTCTCGTAAAAGGTGGGAAAGGGAATGGTTTTGCTTCACGGGTGTAGAAGATAAAATATAGATGGCCCTGGAAAAAGACTCGAGTCTCAGGGTCCCAGTTTTACAAGAACAGGGATGGTTAGGGTCTCAGGGAGGATGCTGCATGGGGCTGAAGTGTCTGTACGGCAGCCAGGGATGGATACAATAGGAGTCCCCGGTGATGCCGTTGAAACATACAGTATTAAATAAGCCCTTCAGCTGCCTCCTTTTCTCAAGTTCAGATCCACTGGACTTCTTTTTGGTTTAGGCAGAACCTCACAATACCAGTTCTACATAGTAGCCTTCATGTTCTAGTTAAATCCATTCTGCTATCTTTTTAATGGGCTTTTTAAAGATTTATCTATCATTTTATATGTATGTGTGTACTTGCATGAGTTTAGGTGCATCATATGCATGCAGGAGCCCACAGAGGCCAAAGAAGGTACAAGATTCCCTGCAACTGGACTTACAGGTTGTTGTGAACCACTGTGTAGATGCTGGGAACCAAACTGAGGTCCCCTGCAAGCTCAATAAGCACTCTCAACCACTGAGCCACCTCTCAAGACCCTTAATCATCTTCTTATTAACTTGTATATTTCTATCAGGGTATCTGAAAGTTTAAAACAATATTAAGCTGTTTGGTTTTATCTCTTTTTAAATTATGTGTTTATGCATGTGTCTGTGTGTAGATTTGTACACATCCATGTAGTGCCTGCAGATGCCAGAAGGGAGGGGCAGATCTGCTGGAGCTGAAGTTAAAGGCAGTTCTGAACTGTGGATGCTGGGAACTGAACCCAGGTCCTCTGCAAAAACAGCATACACTCCTAAACACTGGGTCATTTCTCCAGCTCCAGTTGATTTTTGTTTGTTTGCTTGCTTGCTTGCTTATTTGTTTGTTTGTTTTGTGGTTGGTTGGTTGGTTGGTTGGTTGGTTGGTTGGTTTGGGTTTTGTTTTTTCTTTCTTCACAGCTCAAAGTCAAGATAATCCTTGTATCTGACTCAAGAAAACCATCATGAAAGCCTTGAGCTTTAAGCACCACAGGTAACAACAGTAGCAGACATCATGCCAATCACTTTATGTGCATTAGCATATGTAACCTTCACAGCAGTTGATGGAACAAGGTCTATGAGTGCTAAAGGAACTGAAATCAAGGGGAAATCGCTTAGCTGAACCTAATACCAACAGAAGGATGAAGAGTTTTAAGTGAGCCTGAAATATATAGTGAGTTTGAGGCCAACCATGGCTATATAGTGAGGTCCTGTTTCAAAAGAGGAGGGGAAAGAGAGAACTGGTTTACATAAAATCATAAAACTACTATTGGAGAGGTTAGGGAGAAGGCTCCTAAGGCAAACTGTTTGCCATAAAGTTTGGTGACCTGAGTTCAACCTCCAAGTCCTACAAGTTGTTCTCTGACATAGCATATGCATAACCACACATATACACATACAATAAATAAATAAATAGATGATTTTCTTTGTTTGTTGATACGGGGCTTCTCTGTGTATCCATGAAGTTCTGCTTTATAGATCAGGCTATCTTCAAACTCAGAGGCCCACCTGCCTCTGGCTCCTGAGTGCTGGGATTAAAGGCCCGAGCCACCACTGCTCAGCAATTTTTTCATTTTTAAATACTAGTAAAATTATAGTTCATTCTTTTTTTATTAGATGTTTTCTTTATTTACAAGTCATACAATATCTCCTTTCCCAGGTTCCCCTCCAAAAAAATAAAATAAAATAACAAAAACAAACCCCTGTTCCCTCCCCCCTCCCCCTGCTTTACCCTCAGAGCTCCCAGGGTCTAAACCACCAACCAAAGAGTACACATGGTGGGACTAATGGCTCCAGCAGCATATGTATAGCAGAGGATGGCCAAGTCAGTCATCCATGGGAGGAGAGGCCCTTGGCCCTGTGAAGGTTCTATGCCCCAGTGTAGGGGAATGGCAGGTTCATTCTTTAAGTATGTATTCATTTTAAAAGTCACAATTTTTTAAATCTATATTAAGTAAAAAAGATATTTTTCTTTATATTATAGAAAATAATACTTTATATAATAAAGTTATATATTTAAATTAATATATAGAGGCCCAGATTGATTTTAAAAAAAATTCTTCACATGTGTGGACTTTAATGTTGTTAAAGCCCTATAAATAAATTTTGATTCTATTATATGTTATTATATATAATATTATATTAGATATACTCTTATAAGTGTATCTATTATTCACAGAGGCTATGAAAGCAAGTTGAGAGTGATCACAAATATATAGAAAGCTTTACCTCAGGATCTGAGGATGGGTTCTATTTTCCTAAGACAGACAGACACAAACCCTCCCTTGTGACTATACATGCCTTCAATGTGAATTTTCACTCTGCTCACAGCACAATACGTCTGTTTAGTTTCCTCCTCTTGAATCTGGGGTGAATTCTGACTTCTCCAGGAAGTGACATGATGTACTTCCAAGAGTGATTGACCCAAAGTTCACAACTTCTGTCTGTTTCCCTTAGGATGCTGGTTTTGGACCCAGCTACTATGCCTAGGATAAAGCCAACTATCAAGGGTCCAGGCCAAAACAAGGTGTTCCATCTCATGTCCCCCGCTGAGGTTTGGCCAATACCTACAGATGTAGAAATAAAAGAGCCTTGGGATGTTTCTAGACCCCAGTCATCAGGCTAACAGCCAATACGCAAG
Organism: Mastomys coucha; assembly: GCF_008632895.1. NCBI lineage: Eukaryota > Metazoa > Chordata > Mammalia > Rodentia > Muridae > Mastomys > Mastomys coucha. The sequence continues at coordinate 61,348,455 of NW_022196914.1, read as the reverse complement.
TCTTCCCATTGGGAGTTCCAGTTATCACGGAGCAGAGATAAGATGCACACACTGTGCTAACTGTACCCTCTCCAGATTGCTGACTGGCATATTCATGGATGTGATGAAATGATTACTGATTCATAGTAAGAATAATTTTATTCAGCAATAGCACCCTGGACAGGATTCAACAAACATCATTGGTATTTGCTGATCAAGCACCAAAGCATAGAAACACAAAATTGCAGGTAGCCCAGAGATTCAGATTCACTTTTCTCATGTGAATATTTCCACTTCCCCATATCTTAGAAGTACCAAAGGAATGGACTAGGAATTGGAGACTTTTATTGCCGTGTCAGTTAAGCAAAAGGACTCATGTGGCTTGGTCATGTCTTTTGGCCTTCATTTCCTTGTAGGTAAAATGAAGTTCGTGGCTACTTTCCTGAATCCTTATAAATCAGCTCTATAAGAAAAAAGTCAATTACTAGACAGTGGTGGCTCATTCCATTAATCCCAGAATTCAGAAGGCAGAGGCAGGTGAATCTCTTGAGTTTGAGGCCACCCTGGTCTACAGAGTGCAAGTTTCAGGACAGCCAGGGCTGCACAGAAAGAAACCCTGCCTCAGAAAGAAAGAAAGAAAGAGAGAGAGAGAGAGAGAGAGAGAGAAAGAAAGAGAGAGGGGGAGAGAGAGAAAGAGAAAGAAAGAAAGAAAGAAAGGGAGAGAGAGAGAGAGAGAGAGAAAGAAAGAAAGGAAGGAAGGAAGGAAGGAAGGAAGAAAGGAAGAAAGAGAGAGAGAGAAAGAGAAAGGCAAAGAAGGAAGGGGAGGGAGCGAGAAAGGGGGGTTGGTCAACATCTAAAGCATGTCATTTGTGTCTTTTTTATCTACCAATGGTTTCAGTTTGCAAGGACTATGTAATATTTATTGAGTGCTTAATTATAAAACTGTATAATCTCATAGGTCTAGGAACTAGAAGTCCAGGAACAAGGCTGACAGGTTCGGTACTCTGGAATCTGTACAGCAGAAGCGGCCCTGCAACTTTCTCTTCCAGTGGTCTGCCAACCATCTTTGGCATTCCTAGGCTAGTAGACCCATTACCCCTGACTTGGCCTTAATAGTTTCATGGTGTTCTCTCTGGTGTGTATCTGTGGCCAAATCTCCCTTTGTAGTGAGGACAGTTATATTGGATTGGAGCTCACTGTAATGACTTCACTTTAACCTGAAAAAAAAAAGACCCTATCTCCAAATAAGGTCAGAACCTGAAGTCTTGGGGATTACAACTTCCTCCTAAAAAATGTAAGAAAGATGCAATTCACCCTATAATGTCAATGAAGGTAATGATCTGCAATGTATACTGAGGTCATTTAAGGAGAGCACAGCATAAATTCAGCAGACAGCAACAACTTGCTTGATACAGACAAAAATGTGCAAAACCCTTCTTTTGAAATCCCAGACTAAGTGACTCTGGCTGGATCCCTTTGTGAACCTTGTGTTCAGCCCAGGTTCATAAATCCTGGAAGGAAATCCAAGCCAATTCTGCAGTTTCTAACAAGATCCAGAGGCTGAATGGATCAGGCAGAATTTCACTTGGAATTCAGGTTTACTGGGTCTAATTTGAAACTTAATGCAAATTCATGAAACACAAACTCCTTACAAATTGAATAGAACCCAGTACAGAGTGCCCCTGAGCCACCAGGAACACACACAATGAATGTTGAAGTTTTCCCATCTTGGAAACAGGGGTACAGGACGGGCCAGGCGGCAAGGTCTCACTATCACCACCTTAGAAGTGTAGCATATTGACATCTCATGAATTATTTCAAACAGAGAAGTACACAGAGTAATAATGAGTAAAGTTTAAGGCAATAAGAATCTCCTTATATAAACACGTGTCAAAACTTGCAAAACTTCGAGATGGGTAAGACAAGAGGCTTGCAAACTAGGTTTTTATTGAAATGTCAGAAAGCATGATAGTTAATCTTCACTGTCAATTTGAGTGGATTAGAATCACCATGGAAACAAACTTTTGAATGTGTCTATAGTGTGTTTTAGAACAGTTTAACTGAGCTGGGAATACTTACCCTAAATATACGGGTAGTACCAGCCATGTTCTGGGGTCAGAGGAGGAGGGTCCTTGGATGAATAAAAAAGGAAAATGAGAACTAAACAGCATCTCTCTCTCTCTCTCTCTCTCTCTCTCTCTCTCTCTCTCTCTCTCTTTCTCTCTCTCTCTCTTTCTCTCTCTCTTTCTCTCTCTCTCTCTTCCTTGCTCTTCCTTGCTCGCTCTTGCTCTCACTCTTCTTACTCTCTCTCGCTCTCTCTCTCTCTCTCTCTCTCTCTCTCTCTCTCTCTCTCTCTTTTGTTCTCTCACTCTTCACACCCTCCCCCATTCCTAATTATCATGAAAACATTATGACTTCTCACCTCATTCTCTTGCTGCCATGTCTTCTTCACCATGATGGTCTGCATCCCCTCAAACCTTAAGTTAAAATAAACAGGGTATCTGGTCCCAACAATTAGAAAAATAACTAATAAAGAATATGTCGATGTAACTGGTTAGCAGAAGTAAATGCAACCTTTAATCTACACAATGCTATGCATAAACTAAACTTTGGCTAGGGCTCTTAGTGGCCATCTCGTCTTTAATTTGACTGTTGTAGAGAATTAAAATCTTTTGATTGGTAAATAGCAGTGTCATCCAGATGGGCCATGTAAGTGATGCCAAGAAACAACACTGTGAAGTCAATAGCTGGGGATTACAAGTTAGATGTGTTTAAAACATTTAAGGAAGGCTGGATATCAGCCTGGTTATTAAAGTGATCACAAACGTAAAGGTGAAGGCCTGTGAGATGTCTGAGCAGATAAAGGCACTCGCTGCAAAGGCTGATGACCTAAGGTCAGTTCCTTTAAATTCCTGGGACCCACACAGTAAAAGGAGAAAACCAACTTGCACAAGTTGTCCTCTACCTACCACATGCAAGGTGTGTCATGCTCATACATACATACACACACACACACACAAATAGATGATAGATAGCTACGTAGATAGAAAGATGATAGATACATAGATGATAAATAAATATAATTTTTAAAAAGTATTTTAAGAGAGAACCAAAGCTTAAGTACATAGGCCATAATTGGCGTGTTTGCACCTTCATTTTTATGAATACATTCCCCAGGGCTGTTGAGATGGCTCAGAGCTTAAGAACTCTGGTTGCGGAAGCACAAGGAAAGGAGTTCACATTGCAGCATCCGCATAACAAGCCAGGTCCCTGGCAGTCCTCTAACTCTAACACTGAGAGGGATGTAGACAGGAGGGTGGCTAGGAATTTGTGTCAGCCTAGCTGAGAAATGCAAGCTCCAAGGTCAGTTAAAGGTCCTTGCCTCAAAGGAATAAGGTACAGAGTGATAGAGAAGGAATTGACACCCTCCTGTGGCTTCTGCACATGCACCTGAACACACATGTGCACATACACCTCACACACATACAAACACACCAACAAATTAAGACAGAAGTAATGCATTCCCTTCTTTACATTTATTCCTATGGGAAAATTAACTTGCTCTACATTTCTTTGAATTAGAATGAGAGGCCACTGCCCTATGGTTTAACCACGTTATTGAAGTACAACTTGCCAGGCTTCAGATTCACTACTTCTAAAAGTACAATTCAACGGTCTTTGGTAAACATATGGAAATGCACTATCATCTCTGCATAACCTAATTTTAGAGCACTTTTTATCACCTCAGTAACACCTTCCATTCTCATTCACACTAAGTACCACCTCCACTCCTAGTCCGACCATGAGTCTTCTCTTTGTCTTTTCTTTGTCTCCTTAGAGCTGCTTTTTCCAGCCATTTTAGACAAGTGAGCCTATAGACACACTCAGCCTGACTACTAAGGATTTCATGCATGTTACATCATACATTTGTGTTTTCTTCCTTTTTACCCACTGTATGCATCCTGTAGCTGTTACTAGGCTGCAGATTAGATGGTCCAGACACATGTACTATATTTACTATACATGACACATATACTACCCTTACTATACATGACAGATGTGACTGTAAATATATGTTATAGATTGTACCCAAATATGGCCACCAGAAATTCATCCCTTCCCATGCATAGCACTATTTTTCTCTTCTACCATCCAGACCAGCCCTGTCATCCATCTTGTCCCATAGGATAAATTGGCAAGGATGCTCTAAGATTTCCAAGCTCAGAGCTTAAGGAAATTGGCAGCTTTTCCTTCCCTCTTTTGAAAGCCAGATGTTGTGCTTACAAAAGCCTTAGCTGGCCTACTGGACACTGAGGCATCACCAGCAGAAAGCCCTGGTCAATGAAAGGCCATCTTGGATGTTCCAACTCCAGCCACACATCTGTATCACATGGAGCAGAGACACCGCCCAGAAGAACCCAATCAATCCACACAGTCATGAGATAATAAACAGTTATTGGTTTTTGGCCACTGCATTTGGACTGATTTGTTATGTAGTGAAAATGTAACTACATAGTATGATCATTTAACCAGTCCCTTTAGATTTTTGTTGATTTTTGCTACCCTTGAGAGCTAGCTCATGCTCAGTCTCTCTCTCTCTCTCTTGCTTTCTCTCTCTCTTTCACTCTCTCTCTCCTTCTTTTGGTAGTTATATACTATTCAATGAATATTTTTTCTGGTATTTTGAGAAAACACTTTTTAAATGTTCTAGAGAGTGTTATAAAAATAGGTGTTCTATCTTCCCCTCCACTCTCTCACCATAATTCATGAGGAATCAGTATCCAGCTGTTCCCCTAACAGTGCACACACTAACTAAAGGAAAATCAGCATGATAAATTCTGTATAAAGATACAAACACTGGGGGGCTGGAGAGATGGCTCATTGGTTAAGAGCACTGACTGCTCTTCTAAAGGTCCTGAGTTCAAATTCCAGTAACCACATGGTGGCTCACAACCATCTGTTATGAGATCTGATGCCCTCTTCTGGTGTATCTGAAGACAGCTATAGTGTACTTACATATAATAAATGAAATAAATCTTTAAAAAAAAAAAAAGATACAAACAGTGTTGGCTGGGCCATGGTGGCATGAGCCTTTAATCTCAGCACTAAGAAGGCAGGCATAGGAAGATCTCCATGAATTCGAAGCAACCTGGTCTACAGAGTTCTAGGACAGCCAGGGGTACACAGAAAAACCCTGTTGTAAAGACAAAGATATAAATACTGTCAAAAAATAATCCTCACTCTCAAAAAAAAAAAAAATTGAATTGTGTTGAAAAAATTAACTTCAAAAAGCAAAATAACAAATTAATTTAACAACACATTAACATAGCCAGACCACCCCCCAGACTGCACAACTCTAGGGGGCATCACTTGGTGCTTCCAAGAGCTGTTTAATGGATGGATTCAATAGCAAAGACAATGAGCTATGACTGAATCCGTCAAGAGTTAGGACCTCATCATTTATCTTTACCACACCATTCCCCAGCACAACACAGGTGCCAAAGAAGCCTAGTTCCATTACTGTTGTTGAGACTATTACAGCTTCAGTGGTCAAAGAGTTCATCATCAAAGAGAGTCGTCTAAAATTGCACATTGGAGAAAGGGGGACAGTGAAGGAGGCAGAGCAAGGAGACTAAAGAGGCTTATCAACATCTCCTTTCAACTAAATCCCCCGCTAGGCATGGTGGTACACACCTTGATCCCAGTACTCATGAGGCAAAGGCAGTGGCAGAGGCAGGAGGATCTCTGTGAGTTTGAAGCCAGCCTGGTCTACAAAGCAAGCTCCAAGACTATCAGAACTACATAGAGAGATTCCATTCATACAAGATTCATACAAGACTCTGGATTATTATAATTTAGGAGCCTTGGAAATTGTCCTACTAGATTCCCATCCTCTCCACACATCTTGTCTAAGATAGAAGGTGGTAAATACTGCCATTAACAACACCCCTCACTTTAGGGTCTATCTTCTACCTTGAGGTACTTTGCTACTTAGAATCACAGATCCAGGGAATCTAAGGATTCTGTCTTTACATTGGCAGAACAGAGAGTGCAGTGCTCTGACACCACACCACACCACACCACAGGGGCAAGGAGCTCATCTTGAGAGAATATCACAGACCTGGAAGGCAAGAGGAGAAATCGAACAGCTGGGGTCTGCAGAAAAGGGGGGATGCTGGAAGCAGCTGGGCTGGCTAGGGCTCTTTAGGAAGAGAAGTTTGTAGAGATGCTGCTAAGTGGCAGTCTCCATCTGCTCCCTCTTCCAGGGGCATCTATCCTGACAAGCACATATTGCATTCTGAAAAGAAGGGGATGGTATGTTGCTTCAGTTTGGGCTTTTTCTTCCATCCTTGGGTTTCTTTGGGATGTGACACAATGCTGAGACCAGCCTCCCTTCATCCAGGTTAAAAGACACTGAGGCTGGCTAATGAGAGCCAGGAGAGGAACACTTCCCAATGTGTTTTGCAGAATGCTGCTATCCAGTTGAGAAATACACAGAAGAAATTAACATTGCAGTCAGTCAGGGTTCTGGGGAAAAAAATGGTCAGCAAAAAAGCCAATATGACTCTAATCCAGCACCCTCCAAATTTAATTTAGCATAGAGCTTTTCATGTAAGATGCTTTGAGAACCCTGGTACAAAGGATAAAACAGTAAGGCCCAAAGTTATTACCTGATGATTTGGGGAGAAACAGAGTACTGGATATCATTGGCAGAAAATGTCATGGCATTTATACTCTGTCTGTGACAAAACTGTTCCCACTGCAGATTCAGTTCAAAGTTGGTTGTTTTACCTTAACTTTAATCAGAAAAGAAAACTCTTATCATGAAAAAAACTTGCAAGAGGTGTAGGGGAAACTGAGGAGGTAGGAAAAAATGATGTTCCTGGCCACAGGAGCTGGAGGATGCTGGTCTTGCAGGAAAAACAGCAATGAGATAAACACAAGGTTCTTACTACTCGGAGAGATGAGGAGTTTTGCACAGTTGGAGCCTATAGGTGCTGTGATAGAGAGAAGCCTTCCATGAAATCAACTAGGGAAGACTGAATAGGCAAAGACCATATAAACCCAGTTAGCCCTGGAAGCAAGAGGAGGCCTAAGACAAGACCAAGGCAGATGGGAGTCCTGACCCAGCCAGAGAGACACACATGAGATCAAGGTCACCCCTGGTTCCTCAATGATGAGGCACAGCATGATAACATGAAGAGCTAGACTAACATTAGTGCCTGCCATACTTCATCATTATGGTTTGCTATGCATTCGTTATTCAGACAATTATATAAAAGAACCTGTATATTCGCCTGAGAGCAAAGGACCTGCCTTGATTTCCTGAATTCCTGCGTTAAATAATAAATCCACAGTCAAAATGTGAATAGACCAATTTACTAGAAAAGCAACCAAAGATGCAGTCACAGAATTGTTGAATGGCACCCAGTCTGCAAGGTTTTTGTTCAGTGAGATCATACCAAAACTGTTAGGCACATTTAGTGTTTTCATTTTACTTCCCAGGCACCAAAAGGTCTACACATAATGTTAAGACTTCCATTTGAGAATCATGGTCGTGGCCCAGTGTTATGTCAGTGAAGATTATTTTGACCTGAGTGTGTGTCACCTGTGGGAAAATGGGAATTCGCATTCTAAATAAGGATGATCAGCAGGCAGGGAAGCAAGACAAAGGGAAAATGGCATCAGGAAATCTATCAGAGCAGCCTGGCAATCGGGATACAAGCAGAAATGCTAATTAGGCAGACCAGACTCTCTTAGATGCTGCTAATATCGAAGGTCTTGCTTTGGAGCTGGGTCAGGGCAGGATCCAGCAGCAAGTGTGTCCCAGAAGCCCAGGTAAATGGAACTTTGGCATCACACCCATCTGTGTGTGTGTGACACATATAAGACAAAGGGATATGGACAGACCTTATCCACCAGAGAATCTCACTCTCTCTCTCTCTCTCTCTCTCTCTCTCTCTCTCTCTCTTTT
>NW_022196914.1:61331368-61340360 GCF_008632895.1 Mastomys coucha | reverse complement strand
ACTCCCCACTCCCCAGCTATGTACCAGTTGAAAGATGAAGAGATGATTCAGCAGTTAAGAGAGCTGACTGTCTTACAGAGGTCCCAGATTAGGTTCCCAGCTGCTACTCAGTAGTTTATAACTGACTGTCTATAACTCTAGCTCCATAAGATCCAAAGCCCTCTCTGGGCTCTTTGGACTCCCACATACTCATCGTGCCCATGACCTAGGTTCACAGACATACACATAAATAAAAATAAATAAATCTGTAAGGATGTTTTTAAAAGAAAAGCAGCTCCCATTGGGTCTCTTTTGGCTTCTAGCCTCGATTTAAATCTTCCTAATTGCGTCACCTTGTTAAGTTCTGGCTGGTCAACTCTTGTTTACACCTGGCCGATTCTCCAAACTCAGCTAAAACAGTTCTCCTTTCTCTGCAGAGAACAGCCCTGCCTGCCTTTCTGCAGCCAGCTCGGGAGGGAGTCGTTCATTCTTTATGGCCTTACTAACCCTAGTGAGCCACATCATAGGGAAGCAGAATTGGGTGATGTCAAGAGCAGCTGGGTCCTCCAGGTCCTAGTGGGACATCTCTTTCAAGGCTTCCCCCAAAGGGCCAATTCTCAAGTCTCCAATTCCAGGAGTCAAAGCACAGAAAGGCGAAGACAAAGACATGCATATGCTGTATTTCATAAGTCACCCTGTGCGGGCTCCAGTACTCTTTCTTGGAAGTGTGTTCTCATTGGCAGGGTGAGGACAGTATTTGCCACTTCCATCGGGGTCTATTTCAGAAAGAACAGAGCACATACAGATTTAAAATATTATCCAGGCTTACTTCTTTTCGGTTCCTGTCTCAGTGCCTTGCATACTAATACTTTTAAAGCAGAAAGTATATATACCAAAAGAACATTTTCATTACCTAATACTCCTGTTCTGAACCCATCTGCTTTACAGAACTTTTCATATAAGAGAATTCTTTTAAACCAGATCAACAAAGTCCTGTTTCAACGAACAATTTGTTCCCTAAGCCACAAAAATAGCTTCTGCAAGTAAATCATATGTTAAAAACGGCATTCAAGAAAACATTGTTTTACCTGTGATATGTGGACACGTGCTTGGAAATGAAATTGCCTCGTGAGCTTGTTGCTGATATTTTGTGAATTTTTATCACTATTAATTAATGTCTTAGTTCTTTCTGCCGTCTTATCTCAGGACTTGTTGCTCAAAAGAAAGCTCAGTCAGGCAGCCCAATAAAAGCCCTTTGCTCTTTATTCAAACAGCAGGTTTGCTTTTCAATAAGCAAGAGCTCATTGTACTTCTACAGCCTCTTCTCCTCTGCCTGCCTTCTCCCTCCTTCTCATGACTTCACAATCCAGCTTTGAAATTTGATTCTTTGATTTAATCTAACTGTAGTATTTATTCCTCCCAGCCATTACCTGTGCCTCTGCAGAAATTCACATATTGTGTCTCTGGGTACTGGGGGGCAGGGAGCAAGCCCTGGCAGGTGGCACATGCCTATAATCCCAGCTACTTGGGCAGCTGAAGAAGAACAGTGGCAACTTCAAGACCTGCCTGAACCATAAAGTGAGTTCAATGCCAGCCAGGTCAATTTAATGAGACTTTGTCTCACAATAAAAACTAAAGAGCAGCTTGGACTCCATCTCAATAGTAGAGCCCTAGGTTCCACACCTGGTACTTCAGGGAAGAAAGGGGAAAGAAAGGAGGAATGGAAAGGAGGGAAGGAGAGAGGGAGGGAGGAAAGTTAGAGATCCATGTTTGATTGAATGTGGAAAGTTAGTCATGGCTGGCACATGCCTCTAACCCCAGCCAGCAGTGAAAGGCTGAGACAGGACCATGAGTTCAAGATCAATCTGGGCTATGTAATAAAACCCTGTATCAAAGATAGATAGATAGATAGATAGATAGATAGATAGATAGATAGATAGACAGATGATAGGAGAAAGGCTGAGCATGCTGGTACATGCCTATAATCCCAACATTTGAGCAAGTGTTCACAGAAGAATCAGGAGTTCAAAGTCATCCTTGGCTCCATACAGAAGCCAGCCTGGCCTACATGCGACTGAGAGAGTAAAAGAGAGCAAGAGCGAGAGAGGGTGAGGGAACAAAGCCATTTTCAGGATAATGACAGTCTTTTCTTAGTATCCAGAGAAAACCCAGCACACCATTTCCCAGGTCACCCTGAGGCACGTGGCAGTATAGTGAGTGGGTTTAACTGATAAAAAGCATCTTTATTTGCTGGCATTTAAATGTGCCCTTTAAAGACGGAAATCAATTACAACGTGCCTAATTACAGTCTGCTGGTCTACGAGTGTACCAATAGCAATCCAGTTATTAGAAGTAAGCTCTGCATCGTTCCTGCTAATCCAAAATGATGGCAAATTATGATATGGTAATTAGATCAAGACCTTACTTGAGAAAAATACATTGCAAACTGGTTCTTTTCAAAGCTCTCCTCTTCTTAAATTAAATCTTGCTGTCCATTTTTTATTTCATCTCACCTTGCCAGCGTGATGTCCTTGTCATTCTTTCTCTGGCCCGGATGGATTTTGTGCTACTTAAGACAGCAGATGCAACAGCAAAGAGATGACATCATCCTTTAGCAAAACAGCACTATTATTCCAGAACCGTGTGTGCACTCATTCATCTCTCTCTGCTGACATTACTCCACAGGAAGGTTTTCCAGGGCAGATGTGTGCTCCCTTGGCAACACAAGTGGTGGGGAGTGCACATCCATTTTCGAATCCCGAGAGGAAGAATTTCGTAAATCTGTTTTATAAACGTAGTGTGAATAATGGAGATACATCAAATGTCCTCAAGCCTGTTCTGATTAAAAAAAAAAAAACCTTCAAGGGTCTGAGTCTAAAGCAACGTCCCCACACACACACAAATTTTATTCACATTATGAAAACATTTTCCTCATTTAAAAGCATACTTTGACTCAAAGTAGTATGCAAATTGAAGCAGTCTCTATTGCAAGCATATATGGATATGTTAGGAAGTGGCTTTGTGCTATGATCATTTGATAAGGAAGGAGAGCAAGAATTGGTAAAGGAATTGGTAAAGAATGCAGAGTTCCATCCAAGTATGGGAAAACAGCTTCAAAATCGAACACAGCCGTCAGAGACCCAGGAAAGGACCTTCTAAGCAGGAAGGCAAGCGCTCAGAGAAATGATACAAAGCAGAGACAGCAACCCAGGAAACAAGACTGAGAAGAAATCCCCGGAAGGATCGGGCCCGCCTGTGTGACACTGCCTTGCCTTTGCTCTCTCCTAGTTAGGGTAATCAGCTGTGTGCTGAAACACCATGACCAAACCAACGAGAGGAGGAAAGGGTTCATCTGCCTTACACGTCCATCACTGAAGGATGACAGGAACTCAAGCAGGACTAGAACCTGGAGGCAGAAGCTGAGGCAGGAGCCATGGAGCGGTGCTGCTTTCTTGCTTGCTCCGATTTTTACTCCCCTTTGCTTACTCTGCTTTCTGATAGAACCCAAGAGTGCCTATCCAGGGATGGCCCCACCACAATTGGCTGGGCTCTCCCCGGCCAATCACTAATTGAGAAAATGCCTGACAGGCTTGTCTTCAGCCTAATCTTATGGAGGTATTTTCTCCATTGAGGCTTTCCCCTCTCTGATGACTCCAGCTGTGTCAAGTTGACACAAAACCAGCCCAGTATATTCTCCTCTTTCTTTCTTCCCTGGTTCTTTGTAGAGGTTGAATAATGTTTTAAAATACATTGAGCTGAGGGGATAGCTCAGTTAGACACAAGGATCTACACTCAATCCCCAGAACCTCCATTTTAAGAGCCATGTGCAGTGGTACACTTATATTCCCTGTGCTGTTAAGGTGGAGATAGGCAGATCTCCGGGGCTCCCTGGTCAGCCAGTCTAGTCTACTTGCTGAGTTCCAGGTGGGTGAGAAACCCTATCTCAAAAAAGAAAAAGAAAAAAGAAGAGAAAGAGAAAAGTAGACAGCTGCACGCATGTGCACACTCAAGCATGCACACACAGAGTAAATTTTTAATATTTTCAGAATATAGTACATACACAACTTTTTAAGGCTTTATTGGTTTGGGGGCTGGAGAGATTACTGAGTGGTTAGAGCACTGGCTGCTCTCCCAGAGAACACTGATTGGATTCCCAGCACCCACATGACAACTCACAACTGTCTGTAACTCCAGTTCCAGGGCACTCCTCAACACCTTCTTCTGGATCCTGTGGTCACCAGGCAGGCACAAGCTGCACATACATATTGCAGACAAAGCATTCACGCATAAAATGAAAATAAAAATTTTCAAAGGGATCTTTAAAAGATTACTTTATTTTACATATACAAGTGTTTGTGCATAAAAATGTGTGCCACATGTTTGCCTGATGCCCCACCAGACAGAAAGAGGATATCACATCCCCTGGAACCAGAGTTACAAATGTTTGCAAGCTGCCATGTAGGTACTGGGAACCAAATCTGGGTCCTCTATAGGAGCACCCAGTGCTCTTCACCATTGAGCATCTCTCCAGTCCTGTTCAAGCAGGTATTTCTTAAAATCTGGTGGTAGCTGAGTCATAAAGTTTTTTTTTTTTTTTACACAAATACGAGGGCCTGAATTCAATTCCCAAGATCCACATAAAAATAAGACAGGTGTGGTAGCACGCACTTATAGTCCCAGCACTGAGGAAGTAGAGATGGGTAGATAACTAGGGGTCACTGAGGAAGTAGAGATGGGTAGATAACTAGGGGTCACTGAGGAAGTAGAGATGGGTAGATAACTAGGGGTCACTGACCAGCTTTGCCTACCTAGTGAGCCCCAGGTCCTCGTGGAAGACTTTGTCTCAAAAAACAAGATGGCGCTAGGTGTGGTGGTAGCAGTGCATGCCTTTAATTGCTAATTAAATTAATGCCTAATTGCTGGGGCAACTAGGAGGCAGAGGTACATGGATCTTTGTGATCCATGCCATCCTGGCCTACACAACAAATTCTAAGACAGACAGAGTTATATTGTGAGACCCTGACGCAAAAAAAGAAAAGAAAAGAAAGAAAACAAAGACTGTGAGCACTGGGTAAAAGAAAAAAAACAAGAAAGACAAGAAAAAGAAAGAAATGAAGGAAGTGAGGGAAGGGGGAGCTGGGAAAGGAGTCAGTGGGTCATGTTCTTGCTGTGCAAGTATGAGGATCTGTGTTCAGTGCACAGTAGCACTGTATTCTGCAATACCGGTGCTCCTTTGTTCTCTTCATAGGAGATGAATACAGGAGAATCCCCAGAAGCTCAAGACAGGAGCTGGCATATGGAACTAAGGATAAGAGACCTTGTCTCAAACAAGATGGAAGGCAAGAAGCAACACACCTCCACGTGCGTGCCCCAGCACACATGTGTGCACTTGTACACACACAAAAAAAAGGGTGACATGACATCCAAAGTTGACTTCTAGCCCTCACACACATGTGCATACACACACAAAATGAAGGGAAACGTTTTCCCTCTACTTATGCCAAACCCATAGAATCTACCTCCCCAACCCCCACAATTCAAGGCTAAACGCAGCTACTACTGTCTGTCCTCTCATTATTTTTGTGCATTCCACAGACCCCTCGGATGTCTGGTAAAGTCTATGGGTCCTCCTCATAGGATAATGATTGAAAATATGCAAACAAAAATACAAAAAATTACAAAGGAAACCAGTTACAGCTCAAGATAGTTCTACCCACTGAGGCCTGAGGGACTTGAGGCCTCCAGGATGCAGAGCTGGGAGCTCTGCTCATAGGGTTTCAAGCCTGTAAGAGCAGACGGATGCGCACACCTGTCCTTTCTCATACATGGCAGTCACAGGTACTGTGCCTTCTCCTGCTGCTGCTTCCAAGGCTCTCCAACCCACTTCTAGCTAGTGCCTTCCTCTCTCAGCTGCTAGGAGTTTTACTAAGCATTGAGTCATGGTTCATGGCCGCTATATTCCTCAGAGAATCCCATACTCTACCCTGCTCCCACTCTCCCTCCCAGAATTCTCTCCTACAACCTCTATTTTTGCTTCCAGAGATCCCAACCTAAGACACTTACTCACTGTCTCTTGTCTTGGGTTTTCCATTTATTGACTTCCTGGGAAGAATTCCATGTCTGGATATATAGATCCAGATGCATTCATTTGACAGCCTCGTACTATTCCCTTCATGGTTTGACCATAACTAATGTAGCACATTTCTAGCACAGACATTTCCAATAGTTCCTCTCTAGAAACTTCAAAATCTCATTTTTACACATTTAAATGCAATTACTGCCTTACCACATTTTAACTATCTAGTTAGTTGCTAGTGAGCCTTTCATCAATCTCATGAGCTACAAAATTTTAGTGCCTTGCTATCTTTTGGAATACAGCTCTGTTCTCAATGCAGTTCATCTTTGTATGTGACAAGCTATAAAATCTCAGCTGGCCACAGCCTCTTAATCTCTGACTTTACAGCCCCAATATCTGAACATCAGGCTCAGGGGCAGCTTTCATTCTAAATGGAATCTAAGGACCAGTGAGGGTTTAACTGGACCCTCCAGACAGACTTGTCTCTCTGCTGGTGAAAATAGCCATACCTTCCACATTTACTGATAGAATGGATATGCAAAACTATCTGAGATGCTTGAGAAGCAAGTACAATCTGCTCACCTGTTTTGATTAGAGCCTATATATTGCCTTCTCTTAGCACATCTTACCCAGAGGGCATACAAAACACTCAGGGTGATGTCAGGCGGTCGGTATCAGACAGACAGACAGACAGACAGGGAATGAATAGAAAGCTGAGGGACAGAAGGATGGAGGAGACATTTATTCCCAGTGTGTATATGCCTCTTTGCATACTTTTAGTATTATACCACATGTTTTCTCAAATAGCAAACAATTTAATTTCGTAAATGTGTGTATGCTCTGGCAGTAGGGTTTTAGATCTCCACAGATAGATAATAAAATAAAATAGAGGCCAAGCAGTGATGGTGCATGCCTTTAATCCCAGCACTTGAGAGGCAGAGGCAGGAAGATTTCTGAGTTCGAGGCTAGCCTGGTCTACAGAGTGAGTTCCAGGCCAGCCAGGCTAAACAGAGAAACCCTGTCTCGAAAAGCCAAAAAAGAAAGAAAAGAAAATAGAGTACTAAAGAATAGACAAGCCACTTCTGAATTCCTCACCACCCCCAGAAGCCACGTGGTATCCATAAGAAGCAACAAACTGAAAAGTAGCAGAGCCAGCTCCATACCTAAGTTCTGGTCCCAGCTCTCTGTGCTACCCTGGACCATCTACCTCATCTTTGATCACACATCTCCTCTTGTGTAAAGTTAAGACAGTGGCACCCATGAGCGATATGCTTTAAAATAATACTGTTGCTACAGGGGGAGTCCCTTAATGTCCCTGGGACTCTCTGTTCTTCAGGATCAGAAAGTTGGGCAAAGGGATCTTTCAGCTCTAAGATGCATGGTTCTAAATCCAGAATCATGAAGTTGGCTGTGGGGATGTCATTTTCCCTTATCACAACAAAGTAGCTTACAAGCTCAGAGAGAGAGAGAGTTGGACTTAAAGATCTAGTCCAGCCTGGATGTGAGGTTGGGGTGCCTAGCCCTGAAGCTGCCAGTTCTTTCAATGGTCCAAGTAAACTAGCAGTCAGCAGACATGGAACTTTTTTTTTTTTTTATGGCTATCACTGAACATACCTTGTTAGGGGTAAGGGTGTTGGGGACCAGAAGAAATATCACCCACAAAGAAGGATGCAGTGGGAAAGTCAAATAACAGGCTGCTTTCGGTTGGCAGGACAAAGAAGTGATTTGGAGAGAGGGGCCACGCTGGGACAGTCCCTAGCTTATGGTGCTTCTCTGACAAGAGGCATCACGAGTATTGTTTCAGGAGCTCTGTGGTGATGACATCAGTGATGAGCAATACAGTTCTTTGGTGCCTTTCTATTCTGAGAATTAAGAACAGGAACCGGTTGCTATTAAACAGAAGCATGGAAAGGTTACACAGGAAGTAGCTACATGCTGAGTTATGAGATTGCAAACACTGAGATTCATCATGACAAAGGCCAGCTGAATGACCATGCGCTGACATGAGAAGGGGCAAGAGTCTCGGCACTCTCCCAGAGGGTGGGAGATGTTCTCCCTTCCTCAAATCAGTGGGCTTAGGGGTAATACCTTCCTAGACACTGGAAAACATTTTTGTCTCTGACCAAAAGGATCTTTCACTCTTGAATAAACCACTTTTCTACCCCTCAGGGCAGCCAATTAACTCTGAAATTTTAGCAATCTACAACTCTCTTTGGTAATGCGGACTGCAGCAGACATCTTCCCAGAACTCACAGGAAGAGAAAGGGACGAAGACTGAAATGCCCTTAGTCAGCATGAGAAGAGAGGAGATTTCACTAGGCAGTGGTGGTGCACGCCTTTAATCCCAACACTTGGGAGGCAGAGGCAGGTGGATTTCTGAGTTTGAGGCTAGGCTGGTCTACAGAGTGAGTTCCAGGACAGCCAGGGCTACACAGAGAAACCCTGTCTCAGAAAAGAAAAAGAAAAAGAGATTTCAAATGTAAGCCAAAACCTTGTCCCTGGTGGTCTAGTGGTTGTGATTCAGCACCCCCTCGAATGTAAATTAAAGAAATATTACTTTGGACTGGAGAAGCCAGGATGGTGGCTCAGCAGACTAAAGGCTCTTGCCTGATAACTTAGGTCAAAACAAGATGTGGTAGCTCACATCTGTAATTTCACCACTCCAGAAAGATAGAAGGGGAAGAGAGGAGAGTTGCCTGAAAGCTTATGGACCAGCTAGTATGGAATATGGAAGACAGAAACCAGAAAGACCTGCTCAATGTGGACAGCAAGTGCTCACATACTTACTCCCAAAAGTTGTTCTCTGACATCCATACATGCACACATGTGCCTGAACTCTGCCCCCCTCACACCCTCATTTCTTTGTCTCTGTCTCTGTCTCTGTCTGTCTCTCTCTCTCTCTTTCTCTCTCTCTCTCTCTCTCTCTCTCTCTCTCTC
>NW_022196914.1:61329848-61331280 GCF_008632895.1 Mastomys coucha | reverse complement strand
TCACACACACACACACACACACACACACACACACACACACACTCACATGCTCAAAAAAGGGAAGTGAAAAATTTAGGTCTTCTCTGGTTAATGGGAGATGAAAACTTATTAAATACAGAGCTGGGGAGGTGGCTCAAAGGTTAGAAGACTTGCTACTCTTGTGGAAGAACTTGGTTCAGTTCCCAATTCCCCCCATTCCATCAATCACCTATAACTCCAGTTGCAGGTGATCCGATGCCCTCTCTCACCTCCTCCTACACCAACATACATTCATTGCCCATACAACCATGCAGGTACTCACACACATATATAAAATAAGTACTTTTAAAAGTTATTAAATAGCCGGGCAGTGGTGGTGCACACCTTTAATTCCAGCACTTGGGAGGCAGAGGCAGGAGGATTTCTGAGTTCAAGGCCAGCCTGGTCTACAGAGTGAGTTCCAGGACAGCCAGGGCTATACAGAGAAAAACCCTGTCTTGAAAAACCAAAAAAAAAAAAGTTATTAAATATAAGATGCAAGACATAAAGGTTTAGTAACAATATAGGGGGATGGTTAAGTACAAACAAGAATGAGAAGGAAAAGAGAAGAGGAGTCAACAGGAAAAGACTTGGCTCTGCACCCATACCGGGGGCTGCCCAATGAGAACAAAGTTCCTGATGGGAGATTTAGTGTCAGAGAAGAACAGACAATCCTTGTTGTGGAAAGAGACTATGGTTAAATGCTGAAGGACCAGCACCCAAAAAGTGTGAGGAGACCCAACAGCCTGGCCCTTGATTCTTTCATTTACCTCAAACCTCCACCAGATTCCATCATTAGCTAGACCCAGTCTTTCAGTCTGAATTCTGAAAGGCTGTAAACATCTATCTATAAACAGCCTATGCACGTCTGTAAACAATAGATATCCTTTGTGTATTTTTTACCCATTGTTAGATGAACTAGTACTGGCCGAGCATGGTGGCACTCCCAGACACTCTACAGGCAGAGGCAGACAGTTCTCTGTGGGTTTGAGGTCAGCCTGGTCTACATATTGCGTTCCAGGCCAAGAACACATAGTGAGACCTTCCCTCAATAATAATAATAGTAATAGTAATGATAGTAGTAATAATAATAATAAAACTGAAAATATTCTGGAGCTGAAGAGATGGCTCAGCCAGTAAGAGCTCTTACGAAGAACCCAGGTTTGGTTCCCAGCACCCATGTGGCAGCTCACAACCATCTGTAACTCCAGATACAGGGATCTAACACCCTTTCCCAACCTCCTTAGGCATCAGGCACACATGTGGCACACTGACATATGTGCAGGCACACATACACATAAAAATTAATAAATCCTTTTAAGTAATTGAAAATAAAAGGTAAATGAAAAGCAGGGCAGTGGTGGCACATGCCTTTAATCCCAGCACTTGGGAGGCAGAGGCAGGTGGATTTCTG
>NW_022196914.1:61310774-61329761 GCF_008632895.1 Mastomys coucha | reverse complement strand
AAAAAAAAAAAAAAAAAAAAAGGTAGATAATACCTAGGAATGATAACCAAGGATGTACTCTGGCCTCCACTCACATCTACACATTGGTGTATGTGCACATGTGTGCTTGCACTTGTGTTCACACACATACATGCATACAGAGGGGGAAGTTGGGGGCTAAAACTATCCACATCTTTCTACGGTTGCTGTTTAACAACACTGGTTGTTTGCTAATTGACATTTTATTGATATATTGTTCATTCCACATCATTCTGTCATATAAACATAACATAATTATTTAGACATTCTTCTTTTGATGGATAATTAGCTTATTTCTAATTTTTCTACTACTACAACACACATCTTTGTGTTTCCCTGTGTACATACATAAAATAGCCTTCCTCAACCAGTGGATAAAGAACTGTTGAATTCTATGTTGTGCTTACTTTCAGCTTTACAAAATATTACTAAATAACTTTCTGAAGTGGCTGTGCCAGTTCCTATTTCACCCGCCCCCCCACCACCACCAGATTATCCCATGGCCTTTCTGCCACTTCAGTGGTTGCCACGGACTGGGGTTTCTTACGGGGTCCTTTGTTCCGCGGGACGATGGGTTCTGGCCAGGTATGTATGGGATTCGGCTTTGACAAACAGACTCGACATGAGTGGTGCAAGGTCTGAGTGTATTTCTCAAAAATGACATGAGGCTTTTACAATCATTGCAAAAGAGAAAAATGAAAAATCTGGCAGCTCAGTAGTCGAGGTACATCTGAGGCCACCTAAAACACACTGGATCTAAAACAGCAGCCATCTCCTCTGGACTGGTGCAGCACCCCCGGGCTCCAAGTATGTTCGGGCTGCATGGTCCTGGCCAGAGTCCCGGAGGGCTGCGGGTGCGCCAGCCAGGAGGGTAGAGGCTTGAATCTCGAGTCCTCGATGTTAAATGCTCGAATCTTCAATGTTGAATGCGCGAATCTCGAATGTTCAATCTCTTGAATCTCGACTGGTGCTGCACCCCCCCCCCCCGGGCCCAAGCACTCTGGGCCCTGGGGGGGCTACAGACTGCATGAATCTTAAGTCCTAGTCCACCAAATTTGGTTCTAATCTGAGTGTGAGTGAGTCCAAATGCTGAATGTAGACTGCCTGCTGCTGAATGCTGAATGCTCTATGCTCTATGCTGACTCTTTCTGTAAACTTTAATGCTGGAGGCAATTAGTTAGAATGGCTTAACATTCTAAGCCAGGGTTTAACTAAGACGTTGGAACATTGGTGAAGGTCAGAGAGCAATGTCCGAATTTTCTTTTTCTAGCTGTTAAGAAACGATATCTTGGTGGGCCCCTAGCACACAAGTACGAGGACATATCTGGGCTACCTCTGAGTTTGGGGGTGCCAGGCAACAATGTGGAGGCAGGAGACTGACTTTCCTTGAAGTTTATGCCTCAAATACCGCCGTCACGCAAAGTGTGCCTGGCGAGTGGTTATGAAGCACTATCTGATTGAGCCCCCTTTTCCTCATTCCCAGGTTGAGCATCTTCTCATATACACTTTCCATCTATGACTCATCGGCTTATACCTTTGCCTGTCTCTCCCTCTCCCCCTTCTTTCATATTGATTTGTAAGAGTTCATTATATATTCTGGGAACTAGTCTGTTGTTGAGATAGGTCAGCAGAGGGATGAAGAGCAGCTCAGCAGGCACTTACTACCAAGACTGACAACATGAGTTCAATCCCCAAAATTCACATGAAGAAGAAAACCAGCTCCCTAACTTACACACACACACAAATTAATTAATTAACTACTAATTAATGGAAACTATCAGAAAAAAAGAGAGAAGTGTATGCAGAATTTTACCAACTGTCCTGGTTAGTTGCTTTTTGTTTGTTGGGTTTTTTTTCTTTTTATTTTTGTTTTGTTTCTGTTTTCCAAACTTGACATAAGCTAGAGTCATTTTGGAAGAGGGAATCTTAACTGAGAAAATGCCTCCTTAAGACTGACCTAGAGGCAAGCGTACAGAGTATTGTCCTGATTAATGGTTGATGTGTGAAGGTTGAGGAGGTGCATCCCCTAGCCAGATGGTCCTTGAGTTGTGTAAATAAGCAGCATGAGAAAGCCAGTAAGCAGCATCCCTTAAGAGCCTCTGCTTCAGTTCCTGCCTCCGGGTTCCTGCCTTGAGTTCCTGCTCTGATGTCCTACAGTGATGGAGTCTGACCTGAAAGTTATAATATGTAGTAAATTCTTTCATCCAAAGTTGCTTTTGGTCAAGTGTTTAACACAGCAATAGAAGCCCTAACTGGAGACACCAACTTTTAGATATCAGTAATGCTCTTTGAAGTATAACATTGGGTGATAGAGGAATTCTTGGGAGAAAAAGAGGGTGTCACTTGATTTTCTGACCTAGCAAATGTAGTAATGGCCTGAGAACACCTAGCTCCTGGTAAGCATGCGTGAGGTGCTGGAGAAATTTTACATGGACAAAAAGTATTGAATATGTTTTATCTTTGATCCTTTTTCTATACTCTGTACAAAAAAAACCTACTCAGTTCCTGGAGTGTCCAAGACCTTTTGTCATATAATCCATTCAAATTTAAGACAGCAGAACCTTTTCCTGCAGAATTTTAAACTTTCTATATCGACCAATGTCTCCCCCCTCCCACCTTCAAAGAACAAAACAAATGAAACATGCAAGATGGGAAATTTTGAAGAGTTTCCATTTAAAGAGCATGAGCAGTAAAAAGAAATAGTGGCAGTATGTCTGTCATTACCCCAATGGGTCAAGAGGGCTCGTTGTGGACTGAAGATACAGACGGGGGTAAATTGAGTGAGCAATGCCAGCTGGGAGATGTGGGCAGCTCAGGGTGGGCGGCAATGGGAGGAGAGGCAGGGTGGGGACAGCTGCCTGCAGCAAGCAAGCTCACCACAGAAACAAATGTCCAGACATAGAGTCTCTCCCTCCCTCCTTCCATGTCCTGCCGAAAGCCAGAGAACACAGGTGGCTTTGCTGTCCATGCAGTGCGCTTCCAGAGATGGGGAATGGTTTAGAGAGGCAAACTGAAGCCATCCCTAGCCTAACGAAGTAACACCAGATCCTACCCATGTTCGGTCAAAGCAGATAATCTAATGAAGCTGTGAAGCACTAGGCAGATATTTTTCTTTCCTCCTTCATGTAAGTTTTGTTTGCTTGCTTGCTTGCTTTCTTGCTTGTTTTGTTTTGTTTCTTTTTGGTTTTTCCAAGACAGGGTTTCTCTGTGTAGCCCTAGCTGTTCTGAACTGACTCTAAATTGGCTGGCCTCAAACTCAGAGATCCAATTACCTCAGCCTCCTGAGTGCTGGGATTAAAGGTGTGCATCACCACACCCGGCTTCTGAGCGTGGTTTGCTAAGTCAAGAGTGTTGTGGTTGAGTCTAATGCTTGTATTATGTTAACTGGGTCCCCAAGATTGCACAGGAATCTGCATGTCTGCTTGTAGAACGCTGAGGGTCACTGCCCCCAATTGGTCTTGATTGGTAAATAAAGTTGCCTGCGGCCAATGTCCAGGCAGAGAGACAGAGACAGGACTTTTAGGATTCCTGGGCAAGGGACGGAGCGAGGAGGAAAGAGAGAGCCTTCGTGCTGGGAAAGGAGTAAAGACCAGCCTGAGAGGTGCAAAAGAGAGAGCATAGCCATCATGGAAGAGGCGGGGATCATGGCCCAGGAGGCTGCAGGTCTGGGTCCGGAGCAGCAAAGATGACGGAATATAGGTTTTAGTAAGTGATGAGTTGGGATTATCGGAAAGTACATCAGCCATGTGGAGGTTTGGAAGTGGTCCAGCCATTGAGCTATTTAAGGCATATTAAAATATAAGGCTCCATGTATGTGTCTTTCATTCAGGAACCCAGAACATTAGGGCAGGTGGTGAGTAATACTCTGCGCATTTAAGTAGAGATTAATTGGCTACTACTACACAAGAACTGCACTCCAAACCTTACAACGCCTACGCTAAGTCCTCCACCCCAACAAAAATAAAAAAATAAAACATTTAATAAACATCTGTGCTGAATAACACACAACTCCTTGTAAACCTAGGTGGTCTGCTAAAAACTTCTAAATGTTAAGCATGACTTAAAGGACCGTTTGAGAAAGGTAAGGAGAGCAGGGAAGGGTAGGTTGATGGCAGCTTGGGTACACAGGCCATCAAGCCACAGCTCCTGTCCTTAGCTTGCAGCTGTGCCAGGAAGAAAGGTCACTGGAGAGAAAACAGCTGCACATGCTCTCAGAGCGAAGACCTAAGAGTTCAAACTGGGAAAGAAACAGAAAGCAACAGGACCCATATCAGTGGGAGTCTCGTGGATGTGGCAAGTGGCATTCTAGTTACAAACAGAAGCCACTCGTGAGAAAGTGAGCTGCTGTTTGTTATCGCAAAAGAACCCCAAGAAAACTGAATATAACAGGACGCACTGGAGAGGGAGAGGCAGGAGGATCAGGGATTCAAAAGCCAGCCTGGGCTACATGAAACTCAGTCTCAAAATAAAGTAAAATAAAACAAATCTCCTAGGAACTGGGGGCAAGAATAGCAATGCAATCCTCAAACAGGCTACCCACAAATCACCTCAAAAAGAGAAAGAATAAAAGGGAGTTGATAATCATGAATAAGGGCATAGCACAATTGGAAGAACTGACAGCACATTCCTTCTTTAAATTGTTTTATGTGTGTAGATGTTTTGCCTGCATGTATGTATGCCTGTGTACCACATTTGCCCTTGGCATCCACAGAGGCCAGAAGAGGGCATCAGATCCCCTGAAACTATAATTATAGATAGTTGTGAGCCACCATGTAGGTGCTGGGGATTGAATCAAGGTTCTCTGGAAGAGCAGTCAGCATTCTTAACCATTAGACCATCTCTCTAGCCCTATTTCACTTTCTTTTTTTTTTTAGCCAGTCAAATTACCAAGTCAGAAAAAGCCTGGGCTGGCGAGATGGCTCAGCGGGTAAGAACACTGACTGCTGAGTTCGGATCCCAGCAACCACATGGTGGCTCACAACCATCCATGATGAGGTCTGACGCCCTCTTCTGGTGTGTCCACAGACAGCTCCAGAGTGATCGGGCGGAGCTAGCGGGGCCGGAGCAAGCAGAGGTCCTGAGTTCAATTCCTAGCAGCCACATGATGGCTTACGGCCATCTGTACAGCTACAGTGTACCCATACACATAAAATAAATAAATACATCTTTTAAAAAAAGAAAAAGAAAAAGCCATCCACACTCACCTTAAGCATTTCAACTCAGCATTTGATAGAAATGTTCATCCATAAACAAGAGAGAGGAAAGGGGCCCAGTTGATCACAAAGGTTGATGCTAGAGAGGAAAGGGGCCCAGTTGATCACAAAGGTTGATGCTAGCTACGGGTGAGCACAAACCCAGAGCGTAAGCACTGTGGGATCCTGTCTTCAGCTTTGAGCCAGTCACTGAGTTACAGTTGAGTATACAGCTGGCTTATTTATGCACTATTTGACAGCTAAGAAAGGGAGACAAGATATGGGTGGGAGATTGAAGATCCAGGGGCCCTAACATCAAGTCAAACTTCACAAAACTTTGCATTGAAATTAACATGAAAGCATAACATTTAAAAGTTTTCACACATAAAAGCATAGTTATTAAGAAGAAATGACCAAGCTTCCAACTGAACTCGGTGGAGTTAAATTCTTGCTTTTATTTTTTTTCTGTCTTGCCAAAATCTACCATCTGTACAACAGATGAATTTTCTTAGAGGAAAAAAAGGTGCAGAAATTTATAAGAGTAAAGAGTATTAGGGAAGAAGCAAACAGACGAAGAGACGTGAGCACTCTGAAACTCAGAAAATACCTAATAACTAAGCTGATATAGAGTCATCTCCAGAAACAGTGCCTAAAAACAGGAAGTGGAATAATAGGCTAGCTCATGCCCAGGGACCCTAGTAGGTTATCCCCACACACTACAGAAGACATGCAGAAGCAGACTGAACAGTGGATGTGCGTGGTCATTGCACAGCCGCACTCCCGTGGTCATTGCACAGTCGCACTCCCGGTAGGACCTAGACTAGGTTCTTCCCACATACTGCAGAAGAGAGTACTGAAGCAGAGGGAACAGCAGATGTAGGTGGACATCGTGTAGCAGTATGCGCCTCCTGCCTTGCCCATGGTTTTGCTTTTCAAAGTCTCAGTTCCCTGCAGCTAATCACAGTCCAACAATATGAAAATGAAAAACCCTACGAATAAAGAACACACAAATTTTTCATTACACACTATTTTCACTAGCGTTCCCTATCTTGCTCTAGCCTGTCCAAGAAGCAACTTAGCCCTGGTAGCCATACTACCTAGCCAGCTGCCACACCTAGTCATTCAAGATCCAACTAGGTCTCAAATCAACGTGTTGGGGATTGGTTCTAATGCTTTGATTTAATCCCAACCTCTAAATTGGGAATCTGCGTGTCCAAATGCTGAAGGTTCTTGTCTCCAATTGGCTTTTGATCAATCAATAAAGAGCCAACTGCCAATGATTAGGCAGGTAGACTGAGGTGGGACCTTTGGATTTGTATGGGCTAGGACCAGGAGAAAGGGACAGGAGAATCACCATGACTTGGGGGAGAGGGTGGGATGTAAGAGCTGCAGGAGAGAAAGCCAACCAGCCATGTAAGAATTCAGGTAAGGGGCCACTGGCCACTTCCCCAATTGGGCCTGGGGTAGCAGGGGAAGGTTTAGGAGTGTCCACCCTTTGAGCTAGTCATGTCATGTCAAAAATTAACTGGTGTGCTTGTATGTGTGTGTGTGTCCAAAGACATCCTGGATGGGTGGCTGGGAACATGTCCTGCTGGGAACCAAAGCAGTATAGCTAAACTTGCTATTACATCAACTTTCATTCATATAAAGAACTGAAGACTGATGTCTTTCCAACACACTTGGACACTTGTCTCATGATATCATCTTCTCTTTTAGTCCCTTTCAGTATTCAAAAAAGAATCATATCCATACTGTTGTCTGTTCTGCAAGCAACACAGACTACCCAGGCCATAGTACAGTCTCCAAATCCAGTGATTCCCCTCCAAAAAATAACATATAATTTGTCAAAATACCTATGCTCCCCATCCTGAATCATTTCAGGCCATGGGTAATAGCACTGTGTGTCTGCCTCTATTCATGGACTAACTCCATGTAACTTTTCTCACCATTTAATATGTCTTTGTCAGTTGCCTACCCTGACTCTTCGGAGGCAAGAGGGGAAATTTCCCACTGCCCCTGCAGGAGAAAAGACAGACCTTCTCAATGTAAGATGGAAATTTGGATTATGGCAGAAGTTAATTTTTTCCTGTGAAATTGTGAAGTGGATGGGGAACATATTTTATGTTTGCTGTCAGGAGTCAAACAGCAAAAGCTATAGCCCCAGTGTGTGATAAAAATGTTTGGTAAAGACTTTAAAAAGTTTGCTACTAGGGAAATGACTCAGTATATAAAGTGATTGCTTGCACAAACATGAGAACCTGAGTTCAGAACCCACACTCATGTAGAAGCTAGACACAGCAGCCAGTTTCTGCCACCCCAGCACAGGAATATGGGAACAGATAGATGCTTGGGACTGCTGGCCACCAGTCAAATTAAAAATGTGAGTTCCAGGTTCAGTGAGTGACTCTGTCTCAAAAAATAAGGAGAGTGTGATAGAGAGAGATGCCTGACACAGACCTCTGGTCTCTGCACATGCAGGTACACACCCATGCATACACACATGCTGGGGTGGTTGAAATAGGGTGGGCCCCCATAGACTCATGTGTTTGAATGCTTGGCCCATAGGCAATGGCACTATTAGGAGGTGTGGCCTTGTGGAGGAAGTGTGTCACTGTGGGCTGGCTTTGTGGTCTCCTATGTCTAAGCTCCACCCAGTGTGGAATCAGACCCTCCTCCTCCTGGCTGCCTGCAGAAGTCAGTCTCCTGCCTGCTCTCAGATGAAGATGTAGAACTCTCAGCTCCTCCAGCACCATGCCTGCCTGCGCACTGCCATGCTTCCTGCCATGATAATAATGGACTGAACCTCTGAAACTATAAGTCATCCCCAATAAAATGTTTTCTTTTGTAAGAGTTAACTTGGTCATGTCATGGTGTCTCTTGACAGCAATGAAACCCTAACTAAGACACACTACAAATACCACAAACAAACAAAAAGGACAAATAGAGGATTAAATTTGTGTGTGAATAAAATAAATAAATATGTGTGTGCGTATACATGTGTATGCGTGTGTGTGTGTGTGTGTGTGTGTGTGTGTGTGTGTGTGTGTGTGTGTGGTCTGGTGCTATCTGCCCTTTCAGGCATCCACTGGGAATCTTGGAATAGACTCTGGATTAAGAGAGATTTCTGCAATAGAGCAAGATGCTGAGAAGGGCTCTTTCTGTTCACCCAAGGTTCGAGCAGAATTAGGTAACTATTAATCGTGTGTGTAATAAAAGTGACTTGGGAGCTGGGTGTGGTCACGTATGCCTGCAATCCCAGCTCCCTTGGTGGCTAAGGCAGGCAGTTTCAAGCTTAAAACCTGTTTGAATTATAGAGCAAGCTCCCCTACTTAGTGCAACCCTGTCTCAAGTAAAAAGTGAAAAGGAAAAAAATAAGCTGATGAGGTAGCTTAGTACTAGGAATTTAGCTCAAGGTTTAAGGCCCTTGGCTCAACTACAAGGCAAAAAAAGTGACTGAAGAATTAGAGATAAACTTGACTCTGATGACCAGGCCCAGCACCTCTGAAATCCTGCGATTCTAGATTTTTTTATACTTAGGTTAGCTTCTGCATGTAATTCCCAGGAGTGGACCATAGATGGCACTGTTGTATAAAATGAATCTGTAAACTGTTATTCCCACTTTCTAGACTTCACTGCATGTGTCCAGTCCTACATAACAAGAATATGCCTGATTTTTTTTTTTAACCAGAAGCATAAATCCATAGACTCCATACACCTGGATATCATAGTTCTAATGACATGAGTCACTTGGCACGCTTCTCAGCTCTGGCCTTCTGCCTTACTCATAAGAAATTCCTCAGGCATAGCACTTCACATCAGTGTGTTTGGTCAGTCTTGGACCACATCAATTGAATTTGAATGGCAAAGCTATGACCCATTTACATCCCAGACATCCTGCTTAATTATGAATTATTATTAATAAATAAAAACAAAACAAACTTTTATTCCCCTACAAGTTTAGACCAGCGTCTAAAAGTTGAGTTTGGCTCCTTTTTCCACAGCGAATGGAGACTTACGCTTCGTTCTTTGGAGCAGTGGTTCTCAACCTTCCTAACGCTGTGACCTTTTATTATAATCCCTCATGTTGTGGTGACCCTCCAAACATAAAGTTACTTTGTTGCCACTTTATAACTGTAATTTTGCTACTGTTATTAATCTAACTGTAAATATCCCGTGTACAAAATACCTAATATGCAACCCCCGTGGGGTCGCGACCCACAGGTTGAGAACCATTGCTTTAGACACTCATGATTTGATAGCTAGCTCTTCTGAACCAAGTCTACCATTCCTCCAACTGTAAGCTTAGTTTTTTTCATTTCTTCCACACCTCTTGCCCCTCCCCCTGCCCGAGACCCACAAAATCCATGGAGAATACAGGCTGTCCACCAAGGAATGTCACTATCAACTACAACCGGGCGGTGGTGGCACACGCCTTTAATCTCAGCACTTGGGAGGCAGAGGCAGGCAGATTTCTGAGTTCAAGGCCAGCCTGGTCTACAGAGTGAGTTCCAGGACAGCCAGGGATACACAGAGAAATCCTGTCTCGAAAATACAAAAACAAAAACAAACAACTACATAGATCACAAAAAACAGGGTCCTACATTCAAGTCTCAAATCCAGGAAAACTTCCTAACATTAGGAACCTATAAAATATCAACCACTAGGAGACAAATTTGAACAAGACACATTATATGCATGTATGAAAGTTTCAAATAATAAAAATTATTTAAGCTGGGCTAAAGAGATGCCTTAGAAGTTAAAAGCACCAGATGATCTTCCAGGAGTCCTGAGTTCAATTCCCAGCAAACACATGGTACCTCATAACCATCTATAATGTGATCTGGTAACCTCTGCTGGCCTTCAGGCATACATGCCGACAGAACACTATATACAGAATAAATAAATAAGTCTTTAAAAAATATTTATTGAAGCCAAATCCACTCATTTCTGAAATGACTTGCCTCTCTGGGTTTTTTTTTTTTTTAACCCAGTAGTTGCTTTTGTGTGTTTGTTTTCTGTTACATGCCAGCAGTTCACTGGGGGAGGGGGGAGGGGAAGAACAACTGGTTTTTGGTCTTGGATTCAGTCTAGTTGACAAGCAATGCTAGTAAACTGAAAGCAAAGAGCATCCCATGCCCCTCCTCCCAAAGCAGGAAAAACTGCATTCTTCCACAGACCAAATTTGCAACAGTGAAGCCATTTTTTCCATTTTGGTTAATTATAAGAATAGCCCTCTGCTATCTGATTCACACTAATTGTTTTGTTCTACTTTGTTTTATGTCCTCTGTGCTCACTTGAACTGAAATCCTATTTCCCACTATGCTAATCCTTGTTTGTTCCCTTGGCTGACTGGCTGCTTGGTTGGTTGGTTGAGTTTTTCCAAGGCAAGCTCTCCAAATGTAGCCCAGGCTGACCTGATACCTAAAATCCTCCTGCCTCAGCCTTCTGAATTCTGAACTTCATGCCTGTCTCCATCTGCTTTCATCCATGCATCAACCTCCTCTTTCTCTCAATCTCTCCCCTTCTCCAAGAAGACAGAATACTTAAAGTGGTTAATAAGCACATGTAGAACATCTCTGAATTTTTGTCCACAGAAGAAAGGCCAACACCTGACTAACCAGACCTCTGATTAAAACATCTCTGCAGCTTCAAACACTTTTATCCAGGGTTACATCATCTACACAAACCAACAGCCACCTCAACCCAAATCACAAAATGGATACTTACAGAGGAATATCCTGCAGGTGTATATATAAATACGGATATGTTTACATTTCTTTTCATAATCGTGACACATACTTAATCCCTCTAGTGATTTATAGAGGTGGTGAGGAGCAGCAGTCCTTGTAGTCTACTGCTGTAGGCAACGTGCAGTGCTTACAGCAAAGGAAGGGAAGGCTTAAACACGGTGGATTATAACTCAGCATGCAAGTACATTCAAGACAAGTACATGAAGGCTATGAAGAAACTGCATTCTTGGAGAACCTGGAGATGAAGGGAACCAGAGTCTCTGATATAATTCATGGTTCTGAAACAGTGATGTGGCCCAGGTGTGGCAGTGCATGCCTGTGATCCCAACAACACGTGGAAGGTGAAGTAGAAAGATCAGGAGTATAAAGTCACCCTTGGTCGCCTACAAAGTTCAAAGCCAGACTGACTTATGTAAGATTGAAAAGTGAGTGTGTGTGTGTGTGTGTGTGTGTGTGTGTGTGTGTGTCTTCTTCACACCAAGATAAGGGGGAAGCTTCCCAAGGTGATGTAAACCAACCCAGGGGGGAGCTTTAGAGATGGCTCAGTGGTTAAGAGCACTAGCTGATCTTCCAAAAGACCCGAGTTTGATTCCCAGCACACACATGGGAGCTAACTGTCTATAACTTCAGATTCAGAGACTATAATGCCTTGGCTGACTGGCTGCTTGGTTGGTTGGTTGAGTTTTTCCAAGGCAAGCTCTCCAAATGTAGCCCAGGCTGACCTGATACCTAAAATCCTCCTGCCTCAGCCTTCTGAATTCTGAACTTCATGCCTGTCTCCATCTGCTTTCATCCATGCATCAACCTCCTCTTTCTCTCAATCTCTCCCCTTCTCCAAGAAGACAGAATACTTAAAGTGGTTAATAAGCACATGTAGAACATCTCTGAATTTTTGTCCACAGAAGAAAGGCCAACACCTGACTAACCAGACCTCTGATTAAAACATCTCTGCAGCTTCAAACACTTTTATCCAGGGTTACATCATCTACACAAACCAACAGCCACCTCAACCCAAATCACAAAATGGATTCTGACCTCTGTGAGCACTGCACACATGTAGTACAAAGAAATATATGTAATAGGCAAACACCCACACATACGAAATAGATCATTTTTTTGACTCAACTCAAAAGCTAGGTATGGTGGCTCATGCCTTTATAACCTCAGTACTTGGGAGGCAGAAGCAAGTGGGTCTCTATGAGTTTGAGGCCAGCATGGTCTACATGGTGAGTTTTAAGCTAGGCAAGGCTACATAGTAAGACCCTGTCTCAAGGAATAAAATAAAAACACAACTCAAGAACGTATGAAAGGGGCTGGTAAGATGGCTCAGCGGGTAAGAGCACCGACTGCTCTTCAGAAGGTCATGAGTTCAAATCCCAGCAACCACATGGTGGCTCACAACCACTCGTAATGAGTTCTGACGCCCTCTTCTGGTGCATCTGAAGACAGCTACAACGTACTTACATATAATAAATAAATAAATCTAAAAAAAAAGATTCTTTCTTAAAAAAAAAAAGAACGTATGAAAGGGCTTTGTTTCTAAGGTTAAAAAAAAAAAGCAACAGCTTGAGTTTCAAATAAAAACTACATCGAGATTTAAAAGAAACAAGTGAATCAAGACATACTACAGAATTAGTTTCCAGAGCAACTAGAGAAGGAATCTTAAGTCTCCCAAAAGTCTAGTCAAAGAAGCCTATGAAACTTGAGACCATTAATGGGTTCATATTCTGATGTATCTAGCAAAAGAAAAGTTTAAGTTCTGATGCATAACTAACAACTTGCATGTCATAGACTCCTGGTCTATGACATCATACCACATGAAGTGTATCTTTGCCAGATCTGACTTGTCACAACAAAGGACCACCAACTAAGGTACTTAAACAAGAGTTGGTTCCTCACAGCATTTGAGGCCTTCCGTGAAAACGTTCTCTTCAGTGCATGCAGATAGCTGCCTTCACCTGGATCTTTACATAGGGAAAGGGCAGGCTCTCTATCATCTTTTTATAATCTCACTATGACCTCATCTAAACCTATTTATTTCCCAGATGCCCTAATCTCCAAATACCACCATCACATGGGAGGTCTGCCTCTAATTTATGAACTTCCAGAGACATGATTCAGTCCACAGCAATTTTATTGTATTTCACATTGTTGACCTGCTTTGGTAAACAAAGAATATGGAAGCCTTGATATAAATACATTTTGGGTTAAGAATCAAAAAGGAGCCAAACACCACTAGGCAAGAAATCCACCCACTGTTTTTCTATGAAGCTAAAGTTACAGAAACTTTTTTGGTTCACACTTAACACACACACACAGATTTAACTTGTATACTATACATGAAGCTAAATCATAGTACAAGTGAACTAAACAGTTTGGGTGTCAAGACAACTCCAAGCTCCTCAACTAGAGTTTCAGATTAAATTGAAACTTGGTTAGTAGCAATTCATCAGTGGTTAACAAAGCAACCCAGGTAGCCACGCTTCCCTTGTGGACTATGTCCCCTGACTCCACAATTGCAGATAACTCGAGTATTCTCCTTGTTCAGCTCATCTGCCATCAACCAGCATCTCACCATGTCTCTACCCCACAACTAACCCCAACTCTTAACTTCTACAGCCTCTTTCCATCTATATCCTGGCCCCATCTGACAGCTCTGATCTGTCTAGTGCCATCTACCTACCTTACACTTACCAACTGCCAATATAAACATGAGACTCAGCTAGTAATCTAATTATGACCACCTCCTAAGGCCACTAAACCAACGTTTCTCAAACCTGAGCATGGGATGGCCCAGAAGGCTTAGGAAAGCATAAGCTTCCCCCAAGGGTTTGATCCGGTGCATCTCCAGTAATAGTTCAACAAAATGTATTTCTAACAAGTTTCCAAATGATATATAAAAGCAAGGGCATGGTGAAACCAATGAACTGGGCCATTCTGTGGGTAGAAATAAAGATTTATTGGGGAACTCAAGCTGCCAGGGCTGCCTCTTTGGGGTATGGTCACAGAGAGAGAACACCAAAGTGATGAGGATAACCTTGCCAGTTTTAAGGCACCAGGTTGCTGCCGGACAAAAGAAGCCTGAGAATCCTGGGAGTGAGAGTGCAGTAGGTGGCTGTGGGCATCTGAGAACTAGCATGGGGACTTTGGTCTGTTGCAGGCTTGCTCAACAGAGAACCATATCCCCATTGCTGGAGGTGGTTAGCTGTCCTGGTGGATAAGGGAAGTCAATGGCTTCTCCTAACAAGCAGAAGAAACCCACTGCCCAGGGTTTCTGGGAAATGCTAAGTTTGTGCTTTTGTTTATCCACTGGAAATCTTTCTGTTTACCTGGTCAGAATCCACCCTGACCAGCTGAGCCCAGGCTGTCATTTAGGACAATATCAGCAGCATTGCCATCAGGGCAGCCTGCTTTGGGCCTTGTAATTTGAAAGGGAATGGCCTCCATAGACTCACATTTGTGAATGCTTGGCCCAAGGGGAGTGACCCTATTAAAAAGTATGGCCTTGTTGGAGGAAGTATGTCATTGTGGAGGTGGGCTTTAAGATCTTCTATGTTCAAGCTATTCCCAGTGTGGCACACAGTCGCCTGCTACCTGCCAATCCAGATGTAGCACTCTCAGCTTCTTCTCCAGCACTATGTCTGCATACTGAACTCTGACACTGTACCCCTTCCATCTTTCTCTGAGATTCCTCAAGTACTCATGGAGTCCCCACCACTGGGTGTCTGTTCATTTCACCTAGTGCTTGCTAAGGGCATGCTTTATGGCGCAAAGCACTAGATATGCAAAGGCAGACCATTTTAACTCATAGTAACAGAGGACTCCAGTAAGTAATTTTAAATACTTATAAATCCAAGATAAATATTCTGATGCCCTTTTTGAGTAGAAAGACTCATCAGAAGAAAACTACTAGCATTCTCAGATTCTCCACCCAGATCATACTGTGATGGGAATACAAGTATGAAAGGACAAAACAAGGAAACACATTCAAAGAACTACTTAAATTGGAAATAGTGGCACATACCCATAATCCTAGCATGCAAAAGGATGGAGAGTTCAAGGCCAGCCTCAGCTACATAAATAAGTTGAAGTCCATTTTGCAGTATATGAGACCCAATCTCAAACAAATAAAAACCTGCTTGATATCAAAGTGTTATTGAGGCAGGCGTGGTGGGATAGATACCCTTAATCCCAACACTTGGGAACAAAGGCAGATGGATCTCTGTGAGTTCAAGACCAGCCTAGCCTACATAGAGTTCCAGATTAGCCAGTGAAACTCTGTTTAAAAGTAATTTAAAAATTTTTTTTCAAGAATGAATTATAAACTCCCCGGTTTTCCAAAAGAATTTTAAAAATCAAAAAATGTATTCGGTTGAAAGCAAGTTAGCTTCTGGGTAATCAAAAACCCAAAACAAAACAAAACAAAAAAAAATACAAAAAACAAAATCCAAAATCCAGCTGCATTCAATGGAGTAATAAAATGACCTTTTTTTTTTTTTTTTTTTTTTTTTTTTTTTTTTTTTTGAGAAAGGTCTCATGTAACCCAGAGGACCTTCAACTTGCCTCTTTGAACTTAACTTCTGATCCTTCTGTCTCTGTGTCCCAGGAGTTGAGGGTTACAGGCATGTGCCACCATGCCCTCTTTTTTTTTTTTTTAACTGGGTCCTTGGGTTAAAAGCAAGACTTTGTGGGTAGAAGGAAAAAAAGCATTCTATCAACTGAGCCACATGCCAGCCCATTTCCAGGGTGAGCATTTCTGAAAAGGAAAAAAGTTCATCAGACCTGCAAGAGGCCAAGACCAAAGACCGGCTAGACTTTCAATAAAGCCCATCGATAGTCAGCCTCTAAAGTGGGCGTTCTCAAGTACATGCGCTGTTTCCTCGGCAGGTAGGAGGACACTAAAGGCCGGCTTAGCGCCTGGGAGGCTGCAGCACCGCCCACTCGGCAGAGCTTCTGCTGTTTGTACTGTCTGGATTCATTGTATTGTTGTATTATATCGTCCTCTAGTGGCTTCACATTTTTTCTTATCTCCCTTCACTTCAGCCAGAATTCTTCATTACATCATACAACACTTGATACCTAACAAATGTCTACTACCTGAACCCAGATGAATGACATACATCCTACCTGATGACAAGCCCATTCTCATCAGGACAGTGATGAAACAGCTTAGGTTCAGGTAACTTCCACCACTGAGGTTTTCTTTAAAACAGATACTACAGTATAATTTGTCGCTGACTCTGCTATGGAGTGAGTGGGATTTGGTTTGGCGGTGGTGGTTGCGACAGTCTCATGTAGCCCAGGCTACTTACTATGTCTCAGAGGGTGATCTTAAACTCCTGACCCTCCAGCCCCTACTTTCACATGTTAGAATTACAGTTGTAAACCACCCCACCCGGCTGCACTGATATTTGTTTACCCTGCCACCAAAGCTTTTATGTTGAAACTCATCTTAGTCAGGGTTGCTATTCCTGCACAAACATCATGACCAAGAAGCAAGTTGGGGAGGAAAGGGTTTATTCAGCTTACACTTCCATGTTGTTGTTCATCACCAAAGGAGGTCAGGACTGGAACTTAAGCATGTCGGGAAGCAGGAGCTGATGCAGAGCCCATGGAGGGATGTTCCTTACTGGCTTGCTTCCCCTGGCTAGCTCAGCCTGCTCTCTTATAGAACCCAAGACTACCAGCTCAGGGATGGCACTACCCACAAGGGACCCTCCCCTCTTGATCACTAATTGAAAAAAATGCCTTACAGCTGGATCTCAGCTGGCATTTCCTCACCTGAAGCTCCCTTCTCTGTGATAACTCCAGCTTGTGTCAAGTTGACACACAAAACCAGACATAACAAAACCCCAATCATAAAAGGTGATAGTATTTGGAAGTGGAGCCTTTGAGAAATAATAAGGTTTGTGTTCATTTGTGAGAGCAAAACCACCCACACTGAAATTGGTATCCTTATATCAGTGGCTCTCAACCTTCCTAGTGCTGTGAGTTCAAGACCCTAAACACAGCTCCTCATGTTGTGGTGATCCCCCAACCATAAAATGATTTTCATTGCTACTTCATAACTGTAACCTTACTACTGCTATGAAGCATCATATAAATATCTGTGTTTTCTGAAGGTCTTAGGTGACCCTTGTGAGAGGGTCATTTGACCACCCAAAGGCGTCACAACCCATAGGCTGAGAACCACTGCCTTACAGGAAAGGGAAGACATTAGAGTTTCCACTCTGGCGTGTGAGGACACGGGAAGGAGACAGCTATTCATACGTAAGCCAGGAAAGGAGCTTATCTAAGCCCCTCTGTGCCAGCACCCTGATCTTGGAAGAGAATTCTGGAGTGGGAGGAGCCGGGCCTCCAGTAGCCCAGGCTTAAATTCACTATGGAGCTGAAGATGAACTTGAACTTGTGATTCTCCTGCCTCGCCTTCCCTCCCTCCCTAGCACTGGGACTGCGAGTGTGTAGCATCATGCCTGCTTTCTGCATGCTAGAGGTTGAACTCGGGACTTTGTGCCCACCAGACGAGCACTCTGCCAAGTGAGCCTTGTCCCTAGCCCGAGCTTGGCCAAGTGCGCCGCAACCCTAGCCCAAGCGTGGCCAAGTGCACCGCATCCCTAGCCCGAGCTTGGACTTTTTACTCTGGTGAGACCATGAGGACTAAACGTGGGTTGCTTCAGCCACGCTGCCTGTGGGGCATGGGTAAACAGTCTGGGCTAACTAAAGCAGACTCCTGTGTAAGTAATCTCTAGGTTTAGGAGCACGACTGTGAGCACAGAGCTCTGTAAGTTTCCTATTGCTAACAAGTACAGCCAGTTAGTGTGCCCACAAGGGATGCTGGAGGGAACCCTGGCATCTCAGTCATGTCTCATTACCTGAACAAGACAATGAAGCAACTTATGGTTCATTAATCAGGTTTTCTCTCAGCTTGGTGTACTGTGGATAATCAGAGATTTGGGGAGGGAGATGGTTTGTTTTAGTGTTTTGGGTTTGGGGGTGTGTGGAGAGCCGAGCCCGAGCAAGAGGCCTCGTAAACAAAGCCCTCATTTGGCTAAGCTACTGCTATTGGTTGCTTCTACATCTGGTGATCTATCTGCTTTTGCTACATGGCCCATTGGGATTGGCTAAGCTTGGGAGTACTCAACAGCCGAGGGTGGGCCAGGAGGCGGAGCTTAAGTAAGCTCCAGAGAGAGGCAGGAGCGGCAGAAGGCATAAGATTAGAGCAGGAGGAGAAGCAGGCAGGAGAGAGCAGGAGGGAGAAGCATTGTAAAAGGGTCCTGAAATAAACTGCAAAAAGGAAGAGCTCGTGTCATTAATAAACTGCAAAAAGGAAGAGCTCGTGTCATTAATAAACTGCAAAAAGGAAGAGCTTGTGTCATTGCGTCTTTCTTGCTGGACAAGGAGGACGCAACAACTGGTGGCCCGCCTGAGGAAAAAAGAAAGGAAAAACCTCTTGAGACTCAGAACCTTTTGCAGTCAGGGTAAGCCGGCTGGTAAGTTCCCAGGTAAGTGGGACAATAAGGTCCTCGGAAGGAGGCTTCATATATTAAGGTCCTCGGAAGTAGAGGCAATAAAGACCTCGGAAGTAGAGGCTATAAAGAGTAGTGAACTGAAAGTGAAAGAAAAGTAACAAAAAAAAAGTAAAAGTAACAAAAATAACCATGGGCGCTTTGTATTCAATTTTTCTGGCTCTCTCAGAGCTGTTATTATCAAACTCAATTTTTCTGAGTCTTCAAAAGCTGTTAAGACCTGTGTGGAAGCTCTTTAGGAGCTGTTTGGAATATCAGTGCTATTTTAAGGCCATGGAAGAGCTGCCTTCAGCAAGCAGCCCTATGCGGGGGTGGGTGAATTCAGCTTGGGAGATACTAGCCATCTGGTTAATGTTAACCCTGGCAGAAGCTTGGTATCCCTGGGAAGCCCAAGACCTTCGAGAACTGAAGAAAGCAGTGGCAGAGAATGGCCCTCATTCACCCTGGGTAGAGACTGCCCTTGAGGGCTTTGCCCACCAGGCTCTCACCCTCAGAGATTGG
>NW_022196914.1:61308376-61310315 GCF_008632895.1 Mastomys coucha | reverse complement strand
GAGAAAAGCTCCCTTAGGAAGAAGTGGAAGAAAAGAGGGCCAGAGACTGAAAAAGGCCCCCCAGGCTGCGTGCTGTTAGCACCTCCCCCCTATAATCCAATCAACAGTGGGGGTCCAGGACTTTCCTTTTATCCAGAGGTTTGGTGAGCGGTGAGGTCAGAGCTCCAGCTTGCCTGCCCAGTTTTTCAAGATGCTCAATCCTTCTTTAGAGAGCATCCTGTGATCTTTCCAAAGATTACGTCAGCTTCCCCTATAGTTGGAACCCCAAATATGTTTATTGATGGTTCTGAGACAGGCTGTGGGGCCTGTTTGGAGAAACAGGAGCCCATGTTGTGTTGGTTCTCGCCGGGCTCTCCTCAAGTAGTTGAATTAAAAATAGTAATTGAAGTTTTTAAAGATTGCCAATTTACTTTTGATTTGATGTCTGATTCGGCTTATGCTGTTAAAATTCTTGAAACCACTGGCCTCATTAAAATTAATAATACCGTTTGCGCATTATTTGAGAATTTACAGAAATTAATTTGGCAGAGAATCCATTTTTTATTCAGCATATTCGGGCTCATACCGGGTTGCCAGGACCTTTGGATAGAGGAAATGAGATTATAGATCAATGGACTAAGATGGAGTGCATTTTCATGAGTTCTTCTATGGAAATGGCTAAACAGTTCCATCAAGGTTTTCATATAAATGCTAAGACATTACAACAAAAATTTCATCTGTCTGGAGCTGATGCCCAACAGGTGGTCTTAGATTGTCCTCAATGTATAATCCATCATCATCCTCATGGCATGGGTGTCAATCCACGAGGCTTATCTCCCCTTAAGATCTGGCAGATGGATGTGACACATGTTTCTGAGTTTAGAACTTTAAAATATGTTCACGTATCTGTAGATACGTGTTCTGAGATCATTCATGCCACACCTTTGAGTAGAGAAAAGGCATGCAATGTCATCTTGCATTGCCTAGAGACATGGGCTGCTTGGGGCAAACCCCAGCAGCTAAAATTAGATAATGGACCTGCCTATACAGCTCAAACCTTTATGCCATTTTGTAAACAGATAGAAGTTCATGTTTCCCATGGACTGCCATATAATCCTCAAGGGCAGGACATCGTGGAGCGTGTGCATCGCACTCTTAAAGAACTTTTACAAAAACAAAATGGGGGAATTGGCCAAGGCCGTACCCCAAAAGAAAAATTTTTAAATTTGGATGTAGATGGCCTTTCTGCTGCGGATCGTCATCAGTGCAGCAGAGGTTTCTTGAAGGGATTTGTGAAGTGGAAAGATATTCTGACAGGTTCATGGCATGGCCCAGATCCTGTATTGACGTGGGCGAGAGGCTCTGTTTGGGTGTTTCCACAGGACCACCGAGATCCCATTTGGGTCTCTGAGCGATTGACAAGGAAGTGTGCCACGCAGAATGGAGAGATCATGCCCGAGAGCCCTGTGCACCCTTCTTCTTCTGTTCCTGGCAGAGAGCCAAGCGGAGCTGAGATGGAGGATTCTGTCGGTGTTTCCAAGACCAATGCAATACAACATAATGCTCGAGTGTTTCCTCGCCTTTTTAGTACCAATAGAAGTTTAGATGTTCCATTTTTGCCTTTAGGTTGGTTGGTCTCCTATTGCTGGTCTGCCTTGTGGGCCTGTGGTATATATGCAGGATCAGGTTCACTCAGAGAAGGAATGCAGCCATGATTGTGCAAGCATTTCCGGCCACTGAGGCAGGACAGTTCCCCCAGGCATGACTAACAGTCATATATCAGTGATCGTCCATCATGTTCAGGCTGTAAGGCTGAGCACTGCACTTGGGATACACTGTTTGCTGCTAGTGGTCTCAAGAAGAGCATGTCTGATTGATGCAAGTTGGTACCACCCTTTCCCCAATTCTCCCATTCATTCCTGCCTCTGGAAAAATGGTATCAGACGGGTCTGGCTTGGAC
>NW_022196914.1:61299213-61307855 GCF_008632895.1 Mastomys coucha | reverse complement strand
AGGAAGAGCTCGTGTCATTAATAAACTGCAAAAAGGAAGAGCTCGTGTCATTAATAAACTGCAAAAAGAAGAGCTCGTGTCATTAATAAACTGCAAAAAGGAAGAGCTTGTGTCATTGCGTCTTTCTTGCTGGACGAGGAGGA
Organism: Mastomys coucha; assembly: GCF_008632895.1. Lineage (NCBI taxonomy): Eukaryota > Metazoa > Chordata > Mammalia > Rodentia > Muridae > Mastomys > Mastomys coucha. The sequence goes on along the minus strand of NW_022196914.1, from coordinate 61,307,712 downwards.
CCCCGACAGGGGGGCTTGGGTTTGTTTTGTTTTACATTTTTTATTAAACATGTGTTTTGGGTTTGTTTTTTTCCTATGGTTATAAGACTCACTGATTATCAGCTTTGGGGGGATGTAGAAAGTACAAGTGGAACATGCCCATGCCCTCTACCATACTCATGGGTTTCTATTGTTGTGATGAAACACCATGACTGAAGCAGCTTAGGGAGGAAAGGTTATATGTGCCTTACTCTGCTACATCACTGAAGTCAGAACAGGAACTCAAACAGGGCAGGAACCTAGACTGATACAGAGGCCATGGAGAAGTGCTGTTTATTGGCTTGCTCCCTATGGCTTGCTTAGCTTTTTCTTTTTTTTTTGTTCAAATGTATTTATTTATTATATGTAAGTACACTGTAGCTGCCTTTAGACACACCAGAAGAGGGCATCAGATCTCATTACAGATGGTTGTGAGCTACAATGTGGTTGTTGGGATTTGAACTCAGGACCTTTGGAAGAGCGGTCAGCACTCTTAACCACTGAGCCATCTCTCCAGCCCTTAGCTTGCTTTCTTAAATAAGCCAGGACCACCTGCACAGGGTGTCCCCACTCAAAATGGGCTGGACCTTCCCCCGTCAATCACTAATTAAGAAAATGCCCTAAAGGGTTACCTAAGCCTAATCTTATGGAAGCATTTTCTCATTTGAGTTCCCTTCTCTCAGACAACTCTAGCCTTTGTCAAATTTAGCCAGCACACTCTCAGAGTATTTATAGTATGAGGACAAACCAGAGCACATGCATCACAAAGTGCTACAGAGATGAATAGTAAAAGAGCTTTAGGTACTCAGGAGAAAAAATTCACTTCTGAAATCATTCTCCTTGGATGCTTGGCATCTATCTGTCTTTTGTTCCTGCATGGAAATTATGCAATGGCCAATAGACCTCAGGAAAGCAACAGTAACTAGAGATGATGTCATCAGTCTATACTAGAACCATGGCTGAAGCCAAAAATCTTACTTCTTAGTTTCAGGGAACTGGATTGTAAAGTAGAAGAAACACTTGTTATTGGCTACTGACTGGCTTTAAAAGGCTTATTAAGTACCATTTGGAAAGAAAATCAGCTAAGAGTTTGGTGTGATGGTAGTAAACTGTAATCCCAGCACTCCAAAGGCTGTAGAGGAGAACCATCACGAGTTCCAGCCCAGCTTGAGCTACACAGTAAGACCTTGTCTCACAAACTAAGAACAAGCACACATGTATGTGCAGAGACACAGAGAGAGAGACAGATAGACAGACAAAGACAAAGACAGAGAGACAAAGACAGGGACTCAGGGATATAAAGAAAGATACAGTGAGAGACACAAGACGGGAAAAGAAAGAGAGAGAAAAAGAGAGAGACAGGGAGACAGAGAGAGATGAAGGCAGAGAGAGACATACACAGAGAGACAGAGAATGAGGCAGAGAGACAGGGAGACAGAGATACAAAGACAGAGGAAGAAAGAGACAGAGAGACAAAGATAGAGAAAGAGACAGAGAGGTGCAGGAAGACAGAGAGACAGAGAGACAGGGAGATAGAGGCACCGAAAGAGAAAGACAGAGACAGAGAGAAGGAGACAGAGGCACCGAAAGAGAAAGACAGAGACAGAGAGAAGAAGACAGAGAAAGGCAGATAGAGAGACAGTGAAAGAGAAGAAAGGTTTCTGGGATAGTACTCTTGGAAAGCCACAACTGTGGTTTCTCTGAGGCAATCATGACAGTACACAACTCAAGATGGCTACAGGCCTATCAAGCGGAATGTGGTACACTTCTCAAAAGAAGACATTGAAATGTCAGGAACATAAAAAATACGAGTTTTTTTTTTTCAGTCATTGGAGAAATGTAGTTTAAAAGAAATACTATTATGTGTGCATCTGTCAAAATGTCTCTCAATTGAAAAGATTTGACAGCATCAAAGGTTAACACAGACGCAGCAATCAGGACTCTCATACACTGTCAATAGCCTATAAGATTATTGGGCATTTTGAAGGAAGGTCTCCATATTCTCCTCATAAAGGTAAAAGTGCTTACAATAATGATTTTCTGTGATCTGACAATTCCACTCCTAGATATTTACCAAAGGTGAGGGGGGAATACTTGTCAACATAAAAAAACATGTATAATAGCTTTATCTATTATATCCCAGAATGGAAACAACCCAGGTATCTGTGAAAAAGAAAATAAATAAAATGTCATTTGTCCATATCAGAACAAAAACCAACAAAACAGTAACAAAAAATATGGATATACACAGAAATAGCAAACTTCAGAACACTATGTGGACTAACAGAAGCTTCTACAATCTAAAAAAAGAGAACATATTGATAGATTTCATTTATATGAAGTGCTACAAAGGACAAATCTCTATGGTGAAAGATAACAGGGCTGGAGACATGTGGCAGACACTAAAAACACATGCGCTTCCTACAGAAGGCCAGAGCTCAATTCTCACCACCCCAGGGCCAGAGGCTCACAACTGTCTGTAACTGCAGCTCCAGGACATGTGGTACCCTCTTCTGGCCTCGTCATGCACTGGCACCCATGTGTCATAGTTGCGGGTGGGTGCGCACATGCGTGGGGACACACACACTAAATCTTGGGGAAGAGGGTCAGTGTGGTGGCATATGCATTTAATCCTAGTGCTTGAGCAGCAGACAGGCAAATTTAAGGCCAGCCTTATCTACATAGTGAGTTCTGGACCAGAGAGGGCTACGAAATGAGACCCTATCTCAAAATTAATTAAACAAAATTTTTAAAAGAAAAGAAAATTAAAATAGCTATTTTCTCTATTTGGTGGATACTATGATCCTTCCAAAATTCATATGTTGAACCTGACCACCAATGCCAAGATTTAGCAGATGAACTTTTGAGATCAAATGATATAAGGCTCAGTGAGTTAGCTAATTCCTTTGCTTCATGTGAGGACAATGAAAAAGAAAGTGGTCCCTTACATGTGTCCATCACATCTACACTTTGACCTTGGACTTCTCAGTGTCCAGAACTGTGGGAGATAAACACATGGTTAATAAGCATGTTGTTTATTAACCAGCCAAGGCATTGTGGTGTTTTATTACAGGCAGCTGAACAGGCTAGGACAGTGGGAGGGGACTGCCTGAGAAGGAATGGCTGAGAAACAGCATGCTTGCCCAGCATGCACAAGGTCCTGGGTTCAATCTCCAGCCCCACTGTGTATGTGTATGTGTGTGTGTGTGTGTGTGTGTGTGTGAGAGAGAGAGAGAGAGAGAGAGAGAGAGAGAGAGAGAGAGAGAGAGAGAAAGATCCAATGGCTTGATAGCTTGATGAGCACAGGCTCTGTGTTCAATCCAAAGCCCCACTTGGTGTATATGTGTGTGTGTGTGTGTCTATATGTGTGCATGTGCCTGCGTGTGTGTAGGTATGTGTGTGTGTTATCCCATAACTTGATACCTTGATGCTTGATGAGCACAGGTTCTGTGTTCAATCCAAAGCCTCACTCTGTGTGCTCGCACATGTGTGTTCCATAGCTTGATGAGGGTTTGGCTTTGTTTGCTCAGTTTTGTTTGAGATAGGATGTCATTTTGCAGCCCTAACTAGCCTCCAATTCACTGTCACTGTCATTTGGACTCTTTTTTTTTTTTTTAATGCTCGCTCTGGCCCTGCTTGCTCTGGCGTAATTCACTGTAGCTGTCTTCAGACACACCAGAAGAGGGCGTCCGATCTCATTACAGGTGGTTGTGAGCCACCATGTGGTTGCTGGGATCCAAACTCAGGACCTTCCAAAGAGTAGTCAGTGCTCTTACCCACTGAGCCATCTCACCAGCCCCTCATTTGGACTCTTAAATGCTAGGATTACACCACCAGACCTCACCAAACTTGGCTCCTGGAGATTAGTTCTAGTTTCTCCAATACTATGAACATAATTTTATGGTGTAGCTTTTTAAATTACAAAAGTAATAATATTGAAAGGATAAAGTAATGTTAATAAAATGTTTAAAAGTTGAAACAAAATAATTTATATCACATATAACTACTCCATCACTATTCCTTCTGGTTCATTTGTGACAACTTGAAATTTTGAAAACAAAAAGGGACTGGCCTTTGTTGAGTCCCACGAGGGAAGACATTTAAAATTTGCATATGATATATTTGTTACCAAAGAACGAGAACCAAATAATCATTTGAAAACAGTGAGCAGGGGCCGGAGTGGCAGCTCAGCATTGAAGAGCACTGGCTCTTCTTCTAGAGGACAGTGGTGGATTCCCAGCACCTACATGGTGGCTTGCCACCATCCATACTCTAGTTCCAGGGAATACGACACCCTCTTCTAGTCTCTGTGACCACCAGGTAGATACTCCCATGATGTGCTCCCATAATTAATAATTAAATTAATAATAATAAACAAGTAGAAAAAAAAGGTTACTATGCTATAAGCCCAACCAAGTCTCAGCCCCAGGAGTGTGGCGGGTCTATCAGAGCTGCCTGCTCCGAGCAGAATAACCAGGCCTTATTAAGTCCACCACAGTAGTTTGAGACTGCTCTGAAAGGCTGTTGAGTAGGCTTTTTTTTTTTAAACCTACTTAGTTAAGGGTTCTGAAATGCTTCAACCTCCCTAATAGCCTACTAACCAAAGGTAGGGAAGGAAAATGGCTGACAGGACAAGGGGGCTGTTTAGAAGTAGTTCTCTGAGATAATTCCAATCTTTGTTGTCAGCAGTCCATCCCACTAGCAAAACCCCAAACACAAACTGCCAGGCACACTTTGCGTGACGGCGGTATTTGAGGCGTAAACTTCAAGGAAAGTCAGTCTCCTGCCTCCACATTGTTGCCTGGCACCCAAACTCAGAGGTAGCCCAGATATGTCCTCGTACTTGTGTGCTAGGGGCCCACAAAGATATCATTTCTTTACAGCTAGTAATAGAAAATTCGGACATTGCTCTCTGATGCATTGTCCTTCACCAATGTTCCAATGTCCTAGTCAAACTCTGGCTTGGAATGTTAAGCTATTCTAACTAATTGCCTCCAGCATTGTGGGTAGGGCACTGAAGCTCACAGAATGAGAGACTTATCCCAGGACAAGGTCAAGTAAAATCCTCATTCTCAGTCATGTACTACAGCTGAACCACTCCTAGGAATTAGCAAGAGACTGTCTCTACTTCCCCAAAAGATTAACATAGTGGGCGTTTTATCTAGGATGGGCAGGACCTTAATCTGAGAGTGTGTGTGTGAGAGACAGTCAACAGCATTGAGCATTCTAGATGCAGCAGTCTGCATTCAGCATTCGGACTCACTCGGACTAGAACCAGAACTTAGGTGGACTAGGACTTAGATCTATGCAGTCCGTAAACCGCCCCCACCCCCACTCCACCCCCCGGGCCCAGAGCACTTGGGCCCGGGGGGGGGGGGGGGGGGGGGGGGGGGGGGGGGGGGGGGGGGGGGGGGAGGGGGGTGGGGGGGTGGGGGGGGTGCAACACCAGTCGAGATTCAAGAGATTGAACATTCGAGATTCGAACATTCAGCATTGAAGATTCGAGATTTGAGTTTCTTCCCTCCTGGCTGGAGCACCTGCAGCCCCCCAGGACTCTGGTCGGGCCCATGCAGCCCAAACATGCTCGGAGCCCAGGGGTGTTGCACCAGTCCAAAGAAGATGGCTGATGTTTTAGACCTAGTGTGTTTTAGGTGGCCTCAGATGTACCTCGACTACTGAGCTGCCAGATTTTTCATTTTTCTCTTTTGCAATGATTGTAAAAGCCTCATGTCATTTTTTGAGAAATACACTCAGACCTTACAAGACAAAGCCGAATCCCATGCACACCTGGCCAGAACCCATTGTCCCGCGGAACAAGGGACCCCGTAAGAAACCCCAGACCGTGGCAACAAATCAGCAGCAGTGGCTCGATCCAGAAGAAACCTTGAGGCTCTGCAGATCAGCATAGCTCGAGTCCATGGAAGTGGAAAGAAGCACCCAAAACACCTCCAGAAGTTCTTTGGTACATTTCTCTCTACAAAGTCATGACAAGAGAAGATCAGAGAAGACCAGCAAGGCCAACCAACGCCAGAGCATCTTCCACTGTCTGTTGGGTTATACTCAATGTACTTATACTCTTTCCAGACATCGTGGGTCCTCTTCAGCATCCATTCCAGCAAAGTATCACATGCTCTTTCACCAGACAGCTTCCAAAAAAGAAAACACCACGTGTCTCTTCTCAGCAAAAATTCCTCCCACACATCTCCTTCAGCAAAACATCCTCTCATAAGTCAGCCTCCAGAAAAACATCACAGGACACAACTGAGTCCCAATGAAAGGAAAAATTCCCACTTCACTGTTGCAAGCCCTGAGGAGCTGGCAGGCAGGGACTGGGAGCTGACAGCTAGACAAGTTCTCCCTTGAAGTGTATCTAGGACACATAGCTCTGTGTCTACCATGGTACATTTTCTTTTTCAGTTTTTACTGCTTCCATTACTAATGATGTTTTTTAAAATGCTTGTGGATCAAAAGGCAAATTGAGAGCTAGAGAGATGGCTCAGCAGTTAAGAGTACTGACTGCTTTCCCAGAGGTCCTGAGTTCAATTTCCAACAACCATATGGTGGCTCACAACCATCTGTAATGGGATCTGATGCCCTCTTCTGGTGTGTCTGAACATAGCTATAGTATATTCATATATGTAAAATAAATAGTTCTTTTTAAAAAAAAAAAAAGGCAAATTGAGTCATACTTTAAAGTGCTTCTGATCACATGTACAAACGTTGCCCCAAATAAGGAACCACTTAAGAATCTTATTCTTTTAATTTATTTATTTTTAAATATGTGAGTACACTGTAGCTGTCTTCAGACACACCAGAAGACAGTATCAGATCCCATTACAGATGGTTGCGAGCCACCATGTAGTTGCTGGGAATTGAACTCAGGACCTCTGGAAGAGCAGTCAATGTTCTTAACAATTGAGCCATTATCTCTCCAGCTCAGGAATCTTATTGAAGTGACTGAGCCTAAGGCAATGAAGCATGAAAGATGGTGGTGAAACTGGAGAGGAAAGGAAAATAAAACCAAACTGAACAGAGGAGATGAGACTTCCTTGAAATCATAGACTATCAATGATGAATGGGATACTGTGATAAACTGTGACCTATCTTAGTGACTGTTGCAAGGACATCAGTGTCACACTGGAGATTAACTCATAGGGCACTCTTCTGCAGCCAGACTTGAGAAAGTTTGATCTGACTTCTTCCATTTCCAGTTCTCACTGAGCAGTCATCCATTCATCAAGTTAAGTCAAAGTATCCCTACTGATCCATCTACAGCACAACTCCCACACCTAAAGCTCGGGGATCATTGCAGAAGATGGGGCAGAGTGAACGTACGAGCCAGAGCAACAGGAAACTAGCTAGCATCTCCTAGAGATGTAAGAGAGGCTCTACCCACGAAGTCTCAACAGCCTGGCTGCCTAAACAAGACCTGAGCCACACACAACTACATCTCCCATGGAGGAGAAAAGGCCATAGGGCCTCCAACAAAGGACTACAGACAACTGGGGGATTCTGAGAGAGGGAGGAGAGCCCCAGGTTGGTTGTCCAAATGTCAAGCAGTCAGTCCTGAGATCATATTCATACAAATAATATTATACAGACTGAGGAGGTTATATATAGGAATATGTGTGTGTGTGTGTGTGTGTGTGTGTGTGTGTTTGTGTGTGTGTATGTATATATGTAATGACAAAGAAATAAGGCCATGAATTTGGGAGAGAACATGGGGGTTTCATGAGATGAAATGTATGGGAGGGGAGGGAAGAAGGAAGTGGTGCAATTATAATATCATTTCAAAAAATATAAAGTGGATTTAAAATGTAAATAAAGAAAATATCTAATAAAAAATATAAAGTGGATATCAATAAGCTATGAATATACAAAACAGTGTTGAAACTATTGAAACCATCCTAAGGTACTCCAGACAAGAATTTAAGAGATGGAATTAAAATCAAAGAGATTTTCAAAATAATCTTAGACTATTTTTAATATCAATAAGAAAAAGAATGGCCAAGCAGTGGTGGTGCATGCCTTTAATCCCAGCACTTGGAAGGCAGAAGCAGGTGGATTTCTGGGTTCGAGGCCAGCCTGGTCTACAGAGTGAGTTCCAGGACAGCCAGGGCTATGCAATGAAACCCTGTCTCGAAAAAAAAACAAAACAAAAACAAAAAACAGAAAAAAAGAAAAACTGATTCACTGAAAGAAAAATAAGAGGGCCAGCAAGATGGTTCAGCAAGTCCAGGTAGTTTCTGCAGAAACTGATGACCAGAGTTTGATCCCAGAATCCACATAAAGGTAAAAGGAGAAACTCCCTCAAGCTGTCATTGGACTCACATGGTGACACACATGTGCATGGATGCCAACACACACATACAGAGAGGGGGTGGGAGGGAGTGAGGGAGGGAGGGAGGGAGAGAGAGAGAGACAGAGACAGAGACAGACAGACAGAGAGAGACAGAGAGACAGAGAGAGAGAGAGAGAGAG
>NW_022196914.1:61271594-61299203 GCF_008632895.1 Mastomys coucha | reverse complement strand
GAGAGAGAGAGAGAGAGAGAATGTGTGTCTGGGAGGAGGGGGCTTGGAAGGAAATGGTTTTGTCAGTAAAGTAGATAAAGACCTGATTTTGGATCCACAACATCCACATAAAAAGTTGGGTACAGCCTGAACATATCGAAGACTGGTAGATCCCCGGATCTCATTGGGCAGCTAACCTAGCCCAATCAAGATGCTACAGATTCAGTAAGAGACTGTGTCTCAGCAGGGTAAGATGCCACAGGCCTTTAATCCCATCACTCAGAAGGCAGAGGCAGGCAGATCAAGAGTTAGAGTTCAAGACCAGTCCGGTCTACAGAAACCATATCATGCTATGACCAACTTTTTGGAGAGTTGGTCTATTTCAAAATTCAGTTTGATACTACAGCAAGTGACCCTGCTCTGGTTTGGTGTGATCCTCTGGGACCTAAGCAGGAGCTGGTCTAAAACAATGGGTCCCATAAACTTCATACTTGGTAGACTGATAGTTACCAAACTATTGTCTTAGAACATGGGCAAGGAAATGCATATACACACATTTTTGGAGTTAAATGTATGCTGTTACACCATTTATTAACCTATATAATTTTATAACAGGAGAAAAGAATATAATATATATATGTATGATAATATCTAAACTGGAACTCTAAAACACTGTGCTTAGAAAACAGAGTGGTCAAGTGTGGTCACTTGGAGTGTGGGGCAGAAGCAAGTAGATCTACATAGCAAGGTCTACATAGTGTAAGAAACTTTTTTTTCTAACCATATTTCCTGAACCTCTCCTTTCCTTATTGTGTCAGAGTGTGAGGTTTGTGTTCCCACAGATGGGATGACACACCATCACTTATATCGGAGGCCATTTTGACAAGTGTGCAAATTTTGGGATTTGATGCAATATTTGCCAAGAAAAAAAGTCACCTTGGCCGTGTGTGGTGGCACACCTTAAGTCCCAGCACTAGAGGCAGATGGATAGCTGTACGTTCTGGGCCAGCCTGGACTACACAGTAAGTTCCAAGATAACCTACATAGTTAAACCCTGTCATCCCCCACCATTCCACCAAAAATCACCTTGGGGAACTACTTTTTCTTTGTTCTTTTTTATAACACTCTGACTATTGAGTTACAGGCCATCCAGGGCTACATAGTAATAGGGCCTCAAAAATAAAAGAAAGAAAATAAAAGAAAGGAAGGAAGGAAAGGAAGAAGAGAAAAGAATGGAAACTAAAAGCTTGTGACCTCAGCACTCGGGTTTAAGTGCAAAGATGACACGTTCAGGACCTTCCTAAGCAAGATTCCATTTCAGAAATCCAAAGTATGACAGGAAGAACAGGAGTTGGCATTAGGGGGACTAAAAGAAGAACATACCATTTTTGTACGGACAGCTGATAGCTTTAAGTATATACGCTTCCTTTCACATTCTGGTATTTTCAAATATTTTATAAGAGTGCAGCTTCATTCTCCATGAAGACTGTAGAACAAAGCTAACAGATGAAACAAAAGCCATGTGTGTACTACTGCTTTAGCTATCCCTTAATCTGGTCTACCTCTCAGGAAGCCCAATGGGAACTTCAGAACTACTCAGACTAAGTCTGCAATGCAGCCATTTCCCCTCAACCCCTGAAATGGCTGCTGGTTCCCCCACTGAACCCAGATGGGGCAATGGAGAAGCACGTGGTTAACCTAAGAAAAATCTACATTTTCATATGTCTCATCTTGGAATTATAGTTATGATGGCATCAGAGGCATCCAGAAACAGGGGCCAACTGAAGACAAAGCAGGCTTGCACATGCTATCTCCCTGGAACGCTCCTGAGGACCTATCCCTGAAGTTGACCTCTGACCCCCATATACACAACCGTGCATGCATGCACACCTTGCATGAGAATATCCACACCCATGTGTGCACCCACAAACTCATGGATAGACAAAAGAAAAAAAAAACATGAGGAGAGCTGGCTGAGACAGAAGGATATGGAATTCTGGGCCAGCCTGGGCAACATAGTAAGACCCTGTATCTTCCTCAAAAGAAAGTGAAATGGGATGGGAAATACAGCCCAGGAACAGAGTGACTGCCTAGCCTAGTGTGTGCAAGGTCCTGGGTCTGATGCAACCATTGGGGAGAAGTAAGGTGTGGAAAGTTTAGGAGAGAGAGAGAGGATAGGAGGCTAATGCATCCAAGGAAGAGTGGCTTCAGAGGAGTTATGGACTGGAAACCTGACAGAAACAGGTCGAGGAAGCGGAGAGGAAGAGAGACCATGCAATTACCAAAGATGTACTAATACTAAAGGAAAATGTTACGGTTCTAACCAAATCAGAAGCATCGACTGACTTCAATCCAAGCTCTGCTGCAGGTGCGAGTGAATCTGTTCACACACACGCCATCGAGAGTGAATCTGTTCACACATGCCATCTTACCTTGTTCTCTAAGCTCCACAGGAACAGAGCCGGCTCTAGAAAGACACAATAGTTCATTGCTACCATTGCCACCGTTGGGATTCCATGAAAAAGTTGCTACAAAAAGGGAAGGGCTAGAAATATTTGGTGAGTTGGTGTGGCATGAAAACACACAATCGTCATGCTGGGAGACTGAGGCAAGAGGCTGGCCATGAACTCTAGGCCAATTTGACCTACAAAGCAAGTGCAAGGCTCACCAGGGATGCATGGCAAGACCCTGTCTCAAACTCAAAACAAAGAGTTGGAGCCATGGCTCCGTTTGCTGGTCTTGCAGAGGACATGGATTTGGTCTCACACTGGACTGCTCACAACTACCCATGACTCCAGTTCCAGGGAGTCTGGTACCCTCTTGTAGCCCCCTCAGGGACCCACACACATGTGGTATGCATACAAACTTCAGACAATGTACCCTTTGCTTCGCTTCTGCTGTACTGAAGCGCTCAGATCCAAAGCAACTCCAAGGGTTTGGCTTACAGTATACAGTCCACTATCACGTGGAGCCCAGGCAGGACCAGAAGCAGAAACCACAAAGGAGAAGGAGCACTGCTTATTAACTTGTTCCCCAGGGCTTGCTTAGCTGGCCTTTCAAACCACCCACGACTGATGGATAGGATTCTCCTACATCAATCACTTACCCAGAAAATAACCCACAGACTTGCCCACAGGCCAGTCTAATAAAATCAATTCTTCCACTGAGACTCCCTCTTCCTAGGTGACCCTAGTTCATGTCAGTATGATATATATATATATATATATATATATATACATATATATATACATATATATACATATACATTCTCAGCTCTTCCACGGTTCCCAGTAGTGTCTTGGTGCTCAAGAGCCTGAGAATCAAATAGCCCGGGCCTCCGTGCAGGCCCAGGAATCCCCCAGCCATCTCCGGCAGTCCCCAGAGATCTCAGACTGCGCTCCCCTACCCCCAGAGCAGGGCCCTGCAGCTTCACATAGCCCGGTACCTTCGTGGGATAAGTGCAATCAAAACCCACCTGGAGCCCCAAGGGACGCAGGACCCCTGCAATCCAAGAAGCACCCACATAGAGGTTCACAGCAATCTACAACTACAGTTCCTGGGGAACTGACTGACCCTCTCTTCTGACTTCTTTGGACACCAAGCATGCACATGGTATGCATACATGTAGGCAAGACACTCAGACACAGAAATGTCCCTCACACGCTCACACGTCGGAACTCTCTGGCCCAGCCGTGGTGATGCTTGGGTAGGTTTAGGCAGAGGAACCTTGCTGGAGGAAGGTCGTCACTGGAGATCGGAAGACTGTGGAGGGTGAAAAGCCTGCTTCTAGTTTGCTCTCTGTGCTTCAAGCTTGTAGTTGAAGATGTGCGCTCTCGTCCTCCATTTCCTGCCACTCTGCCTGCTGCTTGCTGTCACACTTCCTGCCATGACAGACTCCTAACCCTATGGAAGCATAAACCGCACACCCCTTTTTCTGTAGGGTACCTAGGCCATGGTGTTTTATAACAGAAAAGAAACCCATATACATGACGACTTTAAAAAACAACAAGGTCCCAAGGAGACACACACACAATACAATCGCAGCGAGGGTGCGTTGTATTGTCAGCCTTTTACTTCCTTCACACAGGAACGTGTGCACTTGTAGCTTCTCCAGACTGTACGGGTCTCCCTGCTCGGCATGCAGCCTGTGTGAAACCTTTCCTGAGGTCTTGGGAAAGATTGTCAACCAGTAAGACTTTCTCTTTTTCTTTCCTTCCCTTCTGTTCCCTTCTCTTTCCCACTTCCTCTTCTTCCCCCTCCCCCCGCCCCTCCCCGGCAGCCTTTGTGTTTATCAGACGCTCTTTGGAAAACCTCTGGAGTCTGACCTGTTCCACGCTAGCTGAGTCTTGCTCTCAGCTTGCTAACTACTCTCCACAACAGATTAAAGGTAAAGCCTTTGTTATCTAGCTCCTATACGTGTCACTTGGACTCCTTGTGTGTGTTCAAATTCAGTAGAATAATATCAACTAATTATGACTTATCCTTCTGAAAGCCCCTTTTCTTCTTCAAATGACCAGCGCAAACCTCCCTGAGTAATAAGTTAACATTTACTGAGTAGCACTAACCCCACTCACTTCCCTCTGAACAGAATATCTATATTATAGCTTTATGATATAGATACTGCTATTCCTACTTCCCAGGAAAGGTATGTGTGCCTATAACGCCAGCACTTGGAAGACAGAAGCAGGGAGATCAGAATTCCGGTCCATCCTTAGCTAGATATCAAGTTGGAGGCCAGCCTGGACTACATAAGACTTTGTATAGCAACAACAAAGAGGAGGAAAACTAAACAGCAGATAGGCCTAATGACTACAGTTGTTTATTTCTTCTCTTTTTCCTTTTGAGACAGGATCTGGCCTTGTAGCCCTGGCTAGCTTAGAACTCAATATGTAGGCCAGGCTGGCTTCAAACTGCCTCTGGCTATAATTTGGGATAACAGGCATGCAGCACCATGCCGACCAAGGCAATCACAATGATTAAATATAGAGACTCAGACCAATAGAGACCTGGGTGCCTGTAAAAAATAGCTTTTATATAGATGTGTCTACATTAAGTAATATCATTTCAAAGACAGAATTGAAGGAAAATCTGTATTTTCTAAAAGGGGATAAAATTGTTTACAATAGCACACCTGGAGCCCCTTCCTTCTGTGTTGGTCTCTCACACACTTGAGCAGGTTAGGCATATCACCTGTGCTCCTGCCCAACAATTAAATCCACAAGCAGTTGCACAAGTGTTTTTCAGTAGACGTATCCTCTCAGCCTTTCACTCTGTGTTATAGTATCATCAGAAATCCAAAAATAATTATCTCTTTGTGGGAGTCACAGGCACTTTTAAAAAAAAAAAAAACTTTTAGCTTTCTCAGTTTAAAAAAAAAAAGTTAATGCACTTCACACATATCTTGAGTTAGCAACGCCTATATGTGGCTCACGCCCTGTAAATTCAATACTCAGGTTTATGAGGCTAGACTGGACTACGTGCTGAGTTCTAAAAGAAGCCCGCCACAAAGGGATAAGCTCTGTTTGTTAACTCAATGAGCATTTTTGTTCTGTTTTGTTTTGTTTGTTTTTTGAGACAGGGTTTCTCTATGTAGCCTTGGCTGTCCTGGCACTCACTTTGTAGACCAGGCTGGCCTCGAACTCAGAAATCCGCCTGCCTCTGCCTCCCAAGTGCTAGGATTAAAGACGTGCGCCACCACCGCCCGGCTCAGTGAGCATTTTCTAGGGGACCACCCATCCCACGCGCAAGGAGAACACGCTGTAGTCGAGAGGGACCTTAGGTGGCGCTGCAGGGACCGGTCAGGGGCTTCTCTGCAAGAGGCGAGTAGGGGGCGGGTCGATCCGCGCCTTCCCTGCGGTGGGAGGAGCCTGAGCGGAGAGAAGACACGTGTCCAGCTGAGCGCAGGCGCAGGATTGGTCACTCCCCCGGGAGTGAGGGCTGCCGGGGCGGATGACGTGGCCGGGTAACGTCCCTGCCGGTAAGGCCTCCGGGGAACGGCACTGCCGGAACAGCCCGCGGCCTAATCCCGCCCAACGTGCGTGTGCCTGCCTGCCCGAACCCGGGCTAGCGGCGGAGACTGCTGAGCCTGCGAGGACGCTGCCGACATGGGGGAGTGACGCGCCTGCGCCCGCGCTTCCGCAGCGGCGGCGAGACATGAGGAGAGCCCGCGGCGCGGGCAGCGGCTCCTGAGCCCGCATGGAGGAGAAGTACGGCGGGGACGCACGGCCCGGGCCCGGCGGCGGCCTCGGGCCAGTGGACGTGCCCAGCGCCCGGTAAGGTGGGAATCCACGGCGGGCGGCGGTGCGGACAGGCTTCCCCGCCTTGCTCCGACCTCACGGGCTACCTCTGCGGTCCGTGGCTTGAGATCGGCGAGCTGGCGGGAGTCTGGGCTCCGGACGCACCGCCTGCCAGTTTCGAGTCCCTAGAGGGAGGATCTGGATGTTCCTCCTTGCCACTTAGGTAACGCGGGGCTCCGTAGCCTGTCCCACGGCTCGCCCAGAGGATATGCGGAAGGTGTCACCGTCTCAGGCGAAGAAACCAAAGTACAAGTCGATGAACTTGGGTGTACAGCACAGCAAAAATGCAACCCTGTCACCGAGTTTTCGTTGCCGTGGTTTTGTGGGGAGAGGTGGTGGCTTATTTTAATAGTAAGAGATGTGTCTTACCCTTCTCCCCACAAAACTCATACCGTACAGGGACCGAGTAGTGTACGCTGTAACTAGCCGGTTATCCAGTTATGTCCTTCCTGTCCAGTCCTAAGTTCTGAGGTAGTGTTAGATAAAGCCCAACAATTTCGTTCAAACTGGTTATCAGTATGTACGCCGAGATTTCGTGATTGTTTTTGAAAAGGTTCTTAATACCGTGGTTACAGCGTACCAGCTAACTTTTTACTGTGAAAAAAAAAACACATATGTTGAGTAGAATTTAAACCAACTGTGGGATTTGCAGAATGCATTTAGTTTTCTGTCTATTTTCAGCAATTCATTTATAGTAGGTCACGTGTTAACCAATGATCCATAACAGCTAGATGCAGAAGGGGCTACTGGTATGGATTGGTAATAGTGGAAGTACTTGAAGGGACAAGACTAGGTCAGTTCACAAAATTAGACTATGGAGACAGATTAAAGTATCAGATCATTGTTAAATTCCCTGTCGATAACTCCTGATTTCATAGCAGAGTTGCCATATTTTTAGAAAATACAGGGGTAAAATGTGACATACTTCATTTACTCTCAAACAGTTCAAGGATTGTGTGCCTGCGTGTGTGTTGCATGTGTGTAGAGAGTATGAGTAGTTTAAAAGTGGTTTTGCTTAAGCGCCTGCCGTCTTAGACAATTATGGTAAACGTCCTTTGACAGCCTACCTGCATTATTTGCTTAGTGGAGTTGCCCTTCTGTTGTAGGTTATTACAGAATTCAAATTTTGACTCAGAGCTGGCTGAATTTTAAGGGATTTCAGATTGCCAGCGTTTTCTGTATGTTGAAGCACTGGTTATTAATTGCAACAACAATGATCAGATCCTTTCACTGGGGTTATTCTTATGCCTGAGTGTACAAATGTTTTAAATAAAGGTTTCTATTTTGGCTTCATTAAATCTTTGGTGGTCAGGACAGCCAGCATTTGCTGAGTACCTCCTATGCCCCAAAGACTCTTAGTGTATATAGCTCCCTTTAATCTTTTCAAGAACACTACAAGCTAAGTAGTGGTATCCTTGTTTGATAGGTCAGGAAATTGAGTTGCCTAAGGTCACACAACTAATGAATGACCTGGTAGTCTTGAGTTGTTTCAGAATCCATGCATTTACTATGCATGCCTTCTGTTTACACCTATGAATGCTTGCATATGTATTTAATGAATTGAACTATTATTATTAAAATATTATTACTATAGATATTTCCTTTTTAGACAAGATATCATACCAAACTGGCTGCCTCCTTCCTTAGCTTTGTAAGTGCCACTGTGCCTGGTCAGCAGCTTTGTTTGCATATATGTGTGAATTATGTGCCGGTGTGGCCTGCTTTGTTACTGCCTTATTCCCGTGAGACAGAGTCTCTCACTGTGCCTGGATCTAGCCTAGCAGCCTCATGTATCCTTCTCTCTCTACAGTGCAGTGACTGCTACCCTGGCTTTATGTGAATGCTGGGCATTCAGGCCCACACTACACAGCAAGTACTCTTACCCCAACCGTTTAAAAAGTGTTTATGTAGCCAGGCACTGGTGGTGCACACCTTTAATCCCAGCACTTGGGAGGCAGGGCAGGTGGATTTCTGAGTTTGAGGCCAGCCTGGTCTACAGAGTGAGTTCCAGGACAGCCAGGGCTACACAGAGAAACCTTATCTTGAAAAAAAAAAAAAAAGTGTATATGTATGTACATTGTTTGGGCCTATTCTCCCTCGTACCCCTCTGTGCCCTCCTCCTCTCTTTTGATCTAGAGAATGTGAGTGGCAGCGTTGGACACATTTCAAGGAGCTATAAACTCATATCCAATTTAATAATTGCGAGTTTAGAGAACTGAAGAAATGTCTAACCACCTAGAAGAAGTTATATTTTTTATTTGACCACTTAATGGCAAATGGTGGTTTCTGAGTTGGCGACTGGTTGGTGCCCCAGCTCTACCCTGAGACTCAGTGGTCTGCATAAGAGCCTGTCTCTTCTCCCATCCCTGCCTTCACCTACTAATTGTTCTCCTCCTTAACATGAACCACAGTGTTTCTGTATATGGTCACTTAGCCTTAACTAGTGTTTCTGGGATGTCCATTAGGAAGATGTATTAACTAGAACTTTAAAAGTCAAAGAATGAAGAAGCTTCAGGATGTGGTGGGGCACCCATTTAATCCCAGCGCTTGGGAGGCAGAGGCAGGTGGATCTCTGATCTCCAGGCCAGAGCTACAAAAAGAAGCCCTGTCTAAAAACAAAACAAAACAGGAACTAGCAAGATGGTTCAACAGGTATAGGCTCTTGCTGCCAAGACCAATGACCTGAGTTTGACTCCTGGACCCACGTGGTAGGAGGAGAGAGCCCACTCTCACAAGTTCTCTGATGTCATATGCTCTTACGTGCTCGCACGTGCACACATACACACAAATAATAGTATTATTATTAATGATAACATATGTAATAGAGGAAAATTTTTAATCAAAGAATACTATGTTTAAAATGTTGAAATAATTTTTCTAATTTGATAGTTATAACAGAAAGCTCTTGAGTGTATATTGTGTGAAAGATTACAATGTCACAATATGTGCACAATTGCAAATGTGGAGAAAATATTTGTTGACACACATTAGAAAAGGTTTGTAAATTGTTTACCTGAGGAGAGAGCTAGAAGTGATTTTATTTAAAACCTTTCCAATAATAAGCTACTCAGGAATTAACATTATGACCTCTGGAGTGCTATGCACATATGTGTGTGTGTGAAAATAAAGTTAGTTTACTAATACTAATATATTAGCAATGAGTATTTTACATGAATTATTTTGTATCTCTCATTCAAGACCCAGTTTTTTAATTTTTAATACTTTATATAGAAATCTGTAATCTTTGTAAAACAAGTATGTTAAGTGTAGTTTGGCTTTTCCTTGATTTTAATTATAAGCAATCTGCTGCTAAATTAAACTAAACCAAATTGACTAAATTGAACTAAACTAAATGCAGTAGGATCTCCAAGATCTCCTGCCCAGTGCTCATATTTTACATGTGCACTGACAGAGCCTTCCCTTTTCTTGCTTAATTCTTAATTCATATTCAGTACACACATATCTTAACTCCGTGGAAATACCCTTTAACCTCTCTCTTTTTAAAAAAATTTATTTATTATTATACATAAGTACACTGTAGCTGTCTTCAGACACACCAGAAAAGGGAGTCAGATCTCATTATGGATAGTTGTGAGCCACCACGTAGTTGCTGGGATTTGAACTCAGAACCTTCAGAAGAACAGTCGATGCTCTTACCCGCTGAGCGATCTTACCAGCCCCATTTTCACTTCTTTATAGTTAGTGGCTACCACATCTTTTAGAAGCGTCTGTCAACTTCGGAAGTGTAGTCTGTCTGTTTGCCTATTCTTTCCTGAACACCTGGAGCTCCTTTGAAGGCAGGGCGTGTGTCTTGGTTATTACATAGACTCATGAAACTGGAGAGGTTTAAACAGATGTGGATTCTCTCACATAAAAGAAATCAGATTGCCCACAGTGTCTCTAACCCCTCTATGGTTCCTCCCTGCTGTTGTTTATTCTATATTAGCTTTTATATTCAGACTTATAAAATGGATACAGAATCTTTAGCTAAAAATTTTAAAATTATTTTAATGTACTTTGGGATTGGCTAAAAATATAAATAAAAATGTAAATTTTAGGTAAGTTAGTTAAGACGGTCATGAGTTTGAGATTGATGTGGACTACGTAGTAAGATCCTGTCTCAAAAAGAGGGGGATGAGAATAAAAGGTTTCCCTCTAAGGCAGGGATAAGGTAAATAGCTCAAGGCACTCCTTTCTGGGTTAGGAAAAAGAAGTGAAGCCATCCTGCCAGACCTCCCTTGGTCTCACTGGCCCTTGTAGCATCTAACACATTCTAAGTGAGCATGGAATATTCACCCAGGCCTAGCCAGAAGTTAAGCCTCTTGGTTTGCCTAGTGGTTGGGAATGAGTAGTTCCCTGCCGGGATGTGGGGAGGCAGATATCTGGGGACCTGATTTTCTGGAAGAGTTGCCAAAGCCCCCTCTCCTGATTTGCAGCTTCCTGCTACCCCTGAAGTATATCCAGTTCTGGGTCTGGTCACTTGGCGTTTAGCTGTCACCTTCAGTGCAGTCATTTAACAGAGGCGGGACAGATGCCTCCTCCTGCTTGTAATCTTCTAGTCTCTTTGCACACAGAATGTAGTTTCTATGTGTTTTCTTAATTCTCCTTGGTTTTAAATAACTAATTGATTTAAGCAGATTTCAGGTGACTGTTAATTTTGCTAGACGATAAACATTATCTGTGGGGTTAGGGGCACTGGGCACTAGGAACTCTCACAATTTAGGCAGTCACTCTACCTGTGCAGAGTGTGGTCTTAAACACACTCTGCTCCTGGGCAGATCTCTGAGTTCAAGGCCAGCTTGGACTATGTAGTGAAACCCTGTGTCAAAAAAGAAAGAAAATCTTTCTGTTCAGCTTCCCAAGTAACTGGGATTACAGGAAAATACTAAAAGGGCCTACCTTGGACATTAATATATATTGAAAATAAACTAGGATTATATGACCCAAAATGTCAACAGTAGTTAACAAGTAGATGGTGAGTTGTTTGAAGAAGGTTTTTATTGTTTTGTATGTGTTCATGTGTACTTCTGTAGTTTTTATTATGGCCTACCGTACTTGGGTATTAAGAGGGAAAAATAAGACTACAACGATCCTAGTGATTTCAATTATAATAAAAATTGTTCCTGTTCTTATTTTTCAGATTAACAAGATACATTGTATTGCTGTGTTTAACCAAATGTTTGAAGGCTGTAGGACTTTTTGAATCATATGATCTCCTAAAAGCTGTTCACATTGTCCAATTTATTTTTATATTAAAACTCGGGTGAGTATGGAGAGGGCCTTAATGTTTTTTATTTCTCTGAAAATCTTCTTTTGACTATTCTTAAGAAATCTTAACCTATATGTTCTGTGAAGTTTGTTTCTTCTATAAATAGAAGAAATACAAGGGTAGAAGTATAGAGACCCATCAGAAAAAGGCTATTTCAGCTGAGTGTAGGAACGCATAATCCCAGCACTTGGGAACTTTAATCAGGAGGACCATGAACTAGAGGCCAGCCCCAGTTACACAGTGAGACTCTGTCTCAAAAATAAAATAAAAGAAGGTGGTTGAATTCTAATGACTTGCCAAACAGGCTTTTAGTTCAGTTTGTATTGCTAAGATTCTTGCAAAGCTCTTTTAATGCCTTGCTTAATAGACAGGTTCCTATCTGTGCTAGCAGTCAGTCTTTTGTAATGTCTTATATCATTTAATCTCAGAGAAGATAAGCATTCCCTTAGGCTCCTGAGGACAAGTGTAAAACAAATATGGAGATGTTGGGTTTTTTTGGTGTTTTTTTTTTTTTTTTTTTTTTTTTTTTTTTTGGTTTTTCGAGACAGGGTTTCTCTGTACAGCCATGGCTGTCCTGGAGCTCACTTTGTAGACCGACCAGGCTGGCCTCGAACTCAGAAATCCGTCTGCCTCTGCCTCCCAAGTGCTGGGATTAAAGGTGTGCGCCACCACTGCCAGCAAGGGATGTTATTGTTATATTCCTCAAGATTTATTACTATCAAGTTTAAGAGATTATTTTCTTTGCTGTTTTAAGGTATTAAAAGTATTGAAAGCTAATGATAATGGCTCATGCCAGTAATCCCACCATTTAAAAGGCTGAGAATCATAAGTCCAAGATCAGCCTGGACTAGATCATGAGACTCAGTCTTACTACTCATTATTACTTTTGTGGTTTATGAACTAGTTCTGAAGACAGTTATCAAAATGTCCTGATTGTTGCCATGAAAGCCTCATCACTAAGGACAGTCTGTACTACAGTTCTTCTGTTGCTCTTTTATTTCTTGAGGCAGGGTCTCTGTATCCTTGGCTGATGTGGAGCTTGCTCTATAGATCAAGTTGGCCTCTAACTCACTGAGATTCACCTACATCTGGCTCCCAAGTACTGGGATTAAAAGTACACACCACCATACCCAGCCTAGAGCAAAGTTTCTTAAGTTAAATGTGATGATCATGAAAAATTTGTCAGCCAAAAATTAATTCAAAATCAAATGCCTATTGAATCTGAGGTGTTTTCTGCAGCAGGACTTGGCTAGAGTGGTTCTGCACACAGTGTGAACACTTTGCACTGTGCATACCATCTAGCCACACAGTGTCAAAGAATACTTCTGAATTACTCTTTTGTATTTTGGTTTCATAAGGGGTTTTTTAGGGTTTCGTTGGTTTGGTTTGGGGTTGGTTGGTTGGTTGGTTGGTTGGTTGTTTTGAGACAGGATTTTTCTTTGTAGCCCTGGCTGTCCTAGAACTCACCCTATATACAGATCAGGCCTCAAATTCAGAGATCCACCTGCCTCTCCCTCAGGGATGCTAGGATTAAAGCCGTGTGCCACCACTGACCAGCAATACTCCTGTGTTTTGAATTAGTGTTTTTGTATTATAATATAAAAAAGTTTTTGCCCTTACAGAACCATAATGGGCTTAATTACAGAAAGCAAAGATTTAATACTTTCCTGGTATCATTCTTCAACATTTTTGTATCAGATTAGTGTATCTAATGTATATAATAAACACATCCATCTCATTAGTATACAAATTTGCTTTTTATCTTTAATAAATAGTAAAATCATTTACACCAAAGACTAAGATATATTTTAAAGATAAATTTATTTGATTTGTTAGCAGTAAATGTTTTATCTGTATATATATTTTACATACCTATATATCACAATAGCATAAAAATACATCGGGTGGGAAGGGACCACAGGTAGAAAGAGTTTGAAAAGCTTTGCTCTAAAGGACAGCATGTTTCTAGTTCTGGTGTATTTGTTAAAACTGCACCTTATAATTAATATTAATATGTTACTCTTTCAATGTTTACAGGACTGCATTTTTTATGGTTTTGTTTCAAAAACCGTTTTCTTCTGGGAAAACTATTACAAAACATCAGGTGAGATGTGGGCAGAATCACTTATTCCTAACAGCTTTCCTTTCAGTGGGCCAGAGTCAAGTGCCCTGTTTTAAATCTTCTAGACTGTTTCCTGTTTTGTTTTGGGATTTTTGTTTTTTGAGGTTTTGTTGTCGTTTTGGTTAGTTGATTTGGTCTGGTTTGGTTTAGTTTGAGACAGGATCTCCAGTAGCCCATTCTGGGCTCGAACTTGTTATACAGCCACAGCTGGCCTTTCGCTCCGGATCATCTAGCCTCTGTTTCCCCAGTGCTGCTATTGCAGGCTTACACTACCATTCCCCGTGTATACAGTGCTGATGCAGGAACTCATGCAAGTGGGCAAGCCCACCAGCCTAGCTACATCCTGAATCTAGAGTTAGCTCACTCTTGACTTATCTTTTCAGAATTGAGGTTCCACAAGTGAACTAAAAATTGTCAATGTAAATGGAATTTTTTCAAATGTAGAAAAGGGTAGCAAATTTTAAAGGGACGTGTTTTCTTGCCTCAGTTTTGCTCACTTATAAAGTGGAGGTAATAATATTGTTCCCTCTCTGTATTGCATATCTATATCATGTATCTGTGAGGAATAAATTAATTTATACATGCAAGGGTTTTTAATTATACCTCATGTGAGTATGCAGTACATATGTTCTTTTTGTCATTCCCTTTAGGTGGCTTCATGCCAGAAAGGTTCCTCATTCCCCTAGTCTCACATAAAACACTTCAGTGGAAGCAGTTATATTCTACTGCATGTTTGCTTCATGTCACAGTTAGTGTTCTCTACCATATTATCAGAGTGGCAAGATAAGTACTTCTGTTTTAGACACCAAGAACATCTTTACAATATAATTAATCTTTTTTTTTTTTTTGGTTTTTGAGACAAGGTTTATACTTAATCTTTTTAACTCCATCTAAGGGCTTTTTTCTGTGTTTTCAAATGATTATAGCATAAAAATTACTCATAGAAAACATGGCGGTATACACATGTACTCACAAAATGCATCTAGTCAGAAACAGGAAGATCAATATGAGTTCTAGGCTGGCCTAAGCTGCATAGTGAGACCTGGTATCAAAAAAAAAAAAGTCTTCATGGACAAGATTTTTAAAGGACTAAATCATTAATTGCTAAAAAACTAGTGAAAAAAATGGAAAATAACACTTCATTGGAAAAAGACTTAAGAGCTAACAGCCAGGCATGGTGGTTCATGTCTTTAATTCCAGCACTCAGAAAGTAGAGACTAGTGGGTCTCTGTGAGTATACAAAGCTACATAGTCAGGCTGTCTCAAAAAAACTAACAAGTGAGAGCATACATAATGGAAGTGAATGTGGTTAATCAGTAATGTTTAAATATGTGATTATTTAACCTTTAAAATGGTTGTATAATTATCATATTTCCTTTTTGGCATTGTTTGGTTTCTTTTAAGACAGTATCTTGATGTCTTAGTTCTGAGCAACCTGGAACTCACTGTGTAGACCAGGTTGGCCTGAAATCACAGAGGTCTGCTTGCCTCTGTCTCCTGGTGTGGGATTCAGTGGCATGCTCCAGTGTGCTGCCTCCTTGTAGGATTTATTTATTATGAAATACGTTCTAGCAAATGGATCTGACTGAAGTTTTTTGTTGTTGTTTCTATTTATAGTGGATCAAAATATTTAAACATGCAGTTGCTGGATGTATCATATCACTTTTATGGTTTTTTGGCCTTACTCTTTGTGGACCACTAAGGTAAATAAAAAAATGTATCTTCAGTATTTGTTTACATCTCTTCATTTGACATAATTTTGTTCTGTGTGTTTTAGTATTTGTTACGTGCACAAGTGGAGATGAGAGGGCTTGTGGGTCTCACTGGCCCTTTCCCATATTTTATATCAGAGATTTACTTGCACAGCTGCTTCCGTCATTTCTATAGCATTAAATGCATTTCAACATAGAAATAAGCATACCATTTATTAATGATATTCTTGGATGAATACCATTAATAAACTTGTTAATATCACAGATATTTTATTGGCTAGAATCCAAAAAGTTTCTGATGGAGAAGCTAAAATGTCTGAAATGGGAAGTGAAAGCAACCGATAAAGATGAGCCATCTTAACAGGTGCCATGCTTCCCTCTTAACCCTGCACGTGCCCTCAGCAGACGAAAGGTGCCAGAGTGAAGCTGCTGGCCACTCTCCTTTGTTTCTCTTAGGTCTGTGTAGAGTGTCTCTATGCATACGGGACCAGTTCAAGGAGAAAGTGCTGAAAAATAACTTAGTAAACATTGAAACGTGCAGCTCCATGTAAGAATTTTTTTTTTTTTTTTTTAATTTTTTGAAACAGGTTTTCTCTGTAGCCTTGGCCATCCTGGAACTCACTCTGTTGGTCAGGCTACAGATCTGCCTGCCTGTATCTCTCAAGTGCTGGGATTACAGCTATGCACCACCACTCCTGGCTTTTAAGAAATTTTTTCCTGGTCTCTAAAAGGTGTTAGCAACAAAGTATAAGAAAAGGTTCCTTGCCCTGGTCTTTGGTTAGTGAGAAGGATGAAGGCTGGAATGAAAGAAGTTGTAAAGAATCTCCAATACAGTAGTGAGGGTGGACAGAGGGGAGGGCAAGGGAGGGGCTTCTGGAGGCCAGGGAGTACCTTCTGGACCAGGATTTCTTTGACTTATTTGCCCTGTGCTTTTCAGATACAATATGTAGCAGCCACACCCTAGAGGAATGGGAAGGTTGGTTGAGTTTCTCAACTTCAATAGAACCTTTTCAGTTTAAGTTTGATCATAATTGAGTGTAGTTATCAGCCACTATATTTTAATTTTCTTACTCATGAAATTATATTTTAGTTCATATAAAAACCCCCATCCCTGTGTCTTAAGATACAGATAGAAGGGCTGGTGAGATGGCTCAGCAGGTAAGAGCACCAACTGCTCTTCCGAAGGTCATGAGTTCAAATCCCAGCAACCACATGGTGGCTCACAACCACCCATAATGAAATCTGATGCCCTCTTCTAGTGCATCTGAAGACAGCTACAGTGTACTCATTTATAATAATAATAAATAAATCTTTTTTCAAAAAAAAAAAGATACAGATAGAAAGGAAAAATATTTAGTCATGTTTGCTGCCTTATAGCACTTACCACTACCCATACTGCCTTCCTCCATCTTTTACTAAACCCATGATGTACTTTAAAGTGTGTACTTCAGAGCTGAGCATAATGTTGTTTTGTAATCTGTCTTATTTTAGGTTAGTATTACCATGTTGATATATTAATTTCTTAAATTATAACCTTCAAAATATGATAAAAATTAAAGTTAAAATCAGTGTTCTTTCGTTACAGACCTGGGCAAAGAAGAAAAATGACATTTAACAGAGAGCTGGAGATGGGTTAATACTTAGATCTATGAGACTCCTTTTTGTTGGTTTGGGGTCTTTGGTATTTGGCTGTCCTGGAGATGGAATCTAGGGGCTCACACTGAACTGCATCTCTCCAGCCACTTCCCTATTTGAGTCAGGGTCTCAATCTTTCTTTAGGCAAGGTCTCACTAACGGTCTCACTATGTAGCTCTCACTGACCAACCTGGAACTTATTGTGAAAGCCAGACTGGCCAGACAATTCCGCATAAAATACTTCAGTAAATATAGTAAATATAGACAAGAATGTTTTAAACTTCTGTTTTACTTTTATTTATGTATGTGTGCCACATGCTTGTGGGTATTCATGGAGGCCAGGTGAGGGTTCCTCTGGAACTGCTTGACATGGGTGCTGGGAACTGAATTTGAGACCTTTGGAAGAGCAGCAAATGACCATAACTGCTGAACCACCTTCCTAGCCCCTGTTTATTTTTACTGTAGGCGTAAGTGTGTGCACCTGAGAATATGTAAGTGTACCACATGCATTTGGGAGCCTGAAGAAGTCAGAGAGTCAGATACACTGAAGCTGCAGTTCCAGGTGGTTGTACACTCTTTATGTGGGTGCTTGGAACCAAACCATGTCCTCTGTAAGAGCAGTAAGATACTTGAACCACTGAGATATCTCTCCAGCCCTAACACAAATATATTTTAAGAAGAAGAATTGTGTAGGGGAATGCCAGGGCCAATAAGTGGAAGAGGGCAGGGTGGCAAGCAGGGGGAGGGGGAAGGCAACAGGGGCTTGTTCTTGTTGGGTTTTGGCTTTTGGTTTGTTTGGTTTGTTTTTTTTTTTTGGAGAAGAACCTGGGAAAGGAGAAATCATATGACATGTAAATAAAGAAAATATCTAATAAAAATATATATATAATTTAAAAAAAAAGAAGAAGAATTGATTTCCTGATCTAGGAAGCCTCTTTTCTCCCTTGGGCATTGTAGCACACATCTGTAACCCAGCACTTGAGAGGCAGAAGCATGTGAATCTCTGTGAGTTGAGACCAACCTGGTCTACATAGAGAAAGAGTTCCAGGACAGGCAAGGCTCATAGTGAGACTCTGTATAGGGAAAAAAAATAATTCACTTACCTTAAAATTCATTTTTTCAAAGTGTTTACTTCAGAGCTAGGTAGAGTAGTCTGTGTGCTGGTAGCCTCAACTAATTAAAAGGCTGAGACAAGAAAATCACTTTATCCTAGGAGTTTGCAAGTTTTTCTCAAAAGCAAAGATTTTAATGTACACTTTACTGTTGTTTTAGATGAATTTATTTATGTTGTGTATATGAGTGTTTTGGCTACATGTATGTGCACCACGTGTTTGCTTAGTGTATGCAGGCACCAGAAGAAGGTGCCGCGTGCCCTGAAACTGAAATTGCAGAGTTGTGGTGCTAGAAACCAAAGCTGGGTCCTCTGCAAGAGCAGCAAGTGTTGTTCCTCACCGGGCCATCATCCAACCCCCAAAACAAACTTACTAAGGATTTGCTAATACCCACGAGAAATCTAGAGGGCTGGGGAGTTGGCTTAGTAGAGAAATGCTTGCTACAGAGCTATGGGGACCTGAGTTCAGATGCCCTGCAAAGTCAAGCATGACATCCTGTAACCCCGTGCTGGGGGGGTCAAGACAGACAGTTCCTGGGACTTACTAAACAGCCAGTCTTGCTGAAAAAGAAAGCTCTAGGTTAAGTGAGAGGCCATGTTTTAAAAAATAATGTGGAGAGCAATTAAAAAATAGTGTAGTGGCTGGGCAGTAGTGATACATGCCTTTAATTCCAGCACTCAGGAGGCAGAGTGAGTTTCAGGACAGCCAAGACTACACAGAGAAACCCTGTCTCAAATTTAAATATATATGAGGAAACCCTGTCTTGATGATGATGATGATGTAGTAGTAGTAGAGAGCAATGGAGGAAGATATGCAGTGTCAACCTCTAGCCTCTGTGTGCACCCGTGCACATGTATACACATCACATGTATATACTTACAGAAATCTAGGCTAGCAGGATGGCTCACAGAGGAAATGCACATGCTATGCAGGCCTAACATCCTGAAGTTGATTTCCAGATCCAAAGGTAGAAGAAGAAAACTGATTCCTGAAAGTTTCCTCTGTCCTCCCTGACAAACTGTGACACAGTAAATGCCTTTTTTTTTTTTTTTATCAAAAAGATGATTAAAAACGGGGCTGGAGAGATGGCTCAGCGGTTAAGAGCACTGACTGCTCTTCTGAAGGTCCTGAGTTCAAATCCCGGCAACCACATGGTGGCTCACAACCATCCGTAATGAGATCTGATGCCCTCTTCTAGAGTGTCTGAAGACAGCTACAGTGTACTTACATATAATAAATAAATAAATCTTAAAAAAAAAAAAGATGATTAAAAACATTTCAAAATGTGATATATTTTTTTAAATGACATAATTCTAAGATTGAAAATTGTTATTTCCAGGTATTCATAGCCTTCATTCTTTCTATGGCAGCTAATACCAAAATGTTCTCCAAGGGAATTGTCCATACTGATTTTTCTCAGGTTTTATGAAACTAAAGTTTTGTTTCCCCATACTATAACTGGATCCATGCTTCCTGAGAAAGGTCAGATACGTTTCCTGAATGGTCTTTTATTTCCGTAGGACTTTGCTGCTGTTTGAACACAGTGACATTGTCGTTATCTCTCTGCTCAGTGTTTTATTCACTAGTTCTGGAGGAGGACCAGCAAAGGTAGGATTTTCCATCATTGTTACTTAGCAGGTGTTAAACACTATTCATAGCAAGTCATATCTTTTACCATTCATGATAACAAAGAGATTAATGCTAGCTTAACATTTTTCTTACAAAAATATTTTTCTATTTTCATTTCATTTTTGTGTGATTATAGATTCATAGAACATTGTAAACAGTACACAGATATATTTTCTACTCAGTTTTTTTTTTTTTGCCAAGGACACTTAAAGGTTGATATTAGTATAACCCATGCTATAATCCTTTATTCAGGTATTAGCAATGTTACACAATGTGTTTGTAGTTGTATAAATACCTCTACAACCAAGATAAAGAAGTGACATATCACCAGTAAAGATCTCCTTCATGTGGAGCCCACAGCTCTCTCTCTGCCTTATTCTGTGAGCTTGCTAAATTTAGTCTACTAAACCCAGCATTTTACCAACTAGTCATCCCTATTCATGAGTAATTTAAGTATATTGGCTTTTGGAAAACGAGTTGTCAGTCTACAGTCTGCATGTTAGAGCTAGCACTACAGTATTTCCATTTCATCAAGTTAAAATATTCCTGTGCATGGTCCATTGGCCTGAAAGTTGTCATCTGAATCCACGATGTTGCAGTAGGACAATTAATCCTGCTCAAATCAACCTGGCAGCGGAGTTCCTCACTACCCACCATGATGTTCTGGGTTCCCCGAAGGAAAGATACACACCTGCAACCTTCTATATTTTAATAGCCCTTAAACAGCTCAGTGGTTGGGCCACTCCAAACCTCTATGCTGTTAGCACACTCTCCCCTCTGATATTCCTAAATTATTACTGTCTAAAACCTATATTCCATCCTGGCTGCCCTGGACCCAGGCCTACAGCCCTCCTGGGCCAGGAATCCAGACTCTTACATGTTGGCTGTCTCTGTCCTGCACTTCTCAGGCCTGGTCTTTCTGCTTCCCTGCATGGCAGTTCTAAATCCTCCTCCTCTCAGTCTCCATGCCCTAAAGTCCTGCCTCTGTCTTCCAGCCCAGCCATTGGCCACCAGCAACTTTATTTACCAATCAAAGCCAACTCGGGGCAGGAACTCTCAGTGTCTCACCTGTGGATTCTGGTTCAATTTTGGGAACTTAGTTATCATACAAATAAGAGACTTTGGAACTGGCTTGTACTGCATAGTGAGACTCTGTTTTTAGAAACAAAAAGAAAGGGCATCAAAGAAGGGAGGAATGGGAGCTAAGGGAAAGAAAAATATTAATTGTATAGGTTTGTAATGTATGTTGCCTTTTGTCATATGCCCACCACACTAAAAATTTATCAAGTGTAATGAATCATATAATGAATAGACTAGTATGCTGTTTTCATTTGAAATTTTTATTTATTCTAAGTATTATAGTCCCATTGCTGAGTATGCTTGATATTATATATAATTGTATGAAATAGTACATGTAAGCATAAATATTACATAGGAAATACTTGTAAATTTGCAAATATCAAATTATAGTAAAAATATATATAGCCGGGCGGTGGTGGCGCACGCCTTTAATCCCAGCACTTGGGAGGCAGAGGCAGGCGGATTTCTGGGTTTGAGGCCAGCCTGGTCTACAGAGTGAGTTCCAGGACAGCCAGGGCTATACAGAGAAACCCTGTCTCGAAAAAACCAAAAAAAAAAAAAAAAAAAAAAAAAAAAAAAAATATATATATATATATATATATATATATATATATAAGGTTTTTATATCTAACATTCTAAAATAGTTATATAATCTAAGCTTATACATTTTCTCTAATCTAGGCTTATGCATTTTCTCTATAACGTTCTTTGTCCAAATCCTATCCCTGCTGAGAACATAGACTTAAGAAGTTTATCAGGGCACTGGAGGTATGGCCCAGTGAGTAAGAGCACTTGCTGTGAAGGCAGGAGGGCCTGAGTTGAGGTCCCAGCACTCAGGTAAACCAGGCCTAGGTGTGTGTGCCTTAACTCCTCCAGCACTGTGTGATAGAGAGAGGCAAGTCCCGGGGCAGGCTGGTGAGCCTGCCTACTGCACACAGCCAACTTGTGGGTCACTGAAGAGACCCTGTCTCAGAAAATAGGGTGGAGGGATGAAGATTGCTCAGGAGTTAAGAGAACTGGAGTTTCCAGCAACCTCTGTGGGTGGTTCACAACTGCATGTAACACTAGCTCCTGGGGATCTGACATCTCTCCTGGTCTCTGAGGTACATGTTCATGTACAATACCCACACATAGTCACATAGTTAAAAAGCAAAATTTTTTTATAAGTGGGGGGCAATAAAAACTATCAGATGTCTTCCTCTGGCTTCCTCATGCTTGCACACAGCCCCCATACACTTCAACAACACACATACACGGTTCGCTATCTTAGGAATGACTTAATATTCTCAGCATGACTTCAGGGACTTTTTTCCCTAGAGAAAAGCAAACTAGACTATTCTGTTTCATAATGCTACCAAATACAATATAGCTCTACCAGTTATTGTTTCTTAGCTACGTAGGGCTTTTCAACCAAAAAGAAGCTTATCTCTGTAAACCCTAATAGTTTGTTGATATTAATATGCCTACTCACATTTAAGAGATATGTCTTAACTGCTCTTAAAATACTCTGAAGAATTTATCTCTGTGGCTTACTATTTGTTATGCTATAAACTTATATAAACAGGATAATGTTAGCTGTCACTTTTCATTAAATGTTGGTACATTTCTTTTAATGTTCCTCTCAAGCCATGCTTGGTGGTAACATGCCTGTACTCCTAGTACTCAGGATTGTGAGTGCAGAGCCAGCCTGGGCTGCACAGTGAGGTCCTGTTCAAAAGTAAAAGGGAAAAACATTTTCATTAGGCATTTGTGTGGTTATCATGCTAGGAATTAACCTTTAAAATTACAAAACAAAACATTGTCTATGTCTTCTCTTTCAGACAAGAGGGGCTGCTTTTTTCATTATTGCTGTGATCTGTTTATTGCTTTTCGACAATGATGATCTCATGGCTAAGATGGCTGAACATCGTATCCTTTTGCACCACACTGGAGTTCCCTAAAGTCTGGGAGAAAAATAGAAACTGATGAATGGGAAATGGTGGAAAGAAATTTAACTCAATGGACACAAGCAACACTAATGTAGATTCATGTTAACATACTTAGTTGTTATTCAAATAAACAGTAAATTCATTCCAATTTGAATATTTTAAAATATCCTCACTATTTTTCTACATTGCTCATATTTTTAGAATGTCCTGATTCTAGAAGACAACAAAACATTCAAATTCCTTGTCCTGGTATTTACTTAAGTCTTGCCCAGAATTACTCTTACTAGCTCAGGCTATCCTCGTGAACCCAACTTTCTAGTCAAGTATTTGTCTTCTATCTGCTCTGGGACCTCCCTGACTTTTCCCAGCCGTACACCTTTGTCTATTCTGCAGTACTCAAAGTACCAGTTTCCTTCTGAATACTAATACTTAGTATCCTGGAGTTTATTAGTAAGCTAATACCAGTTTACCTTGTTATGCTGAGATGAAGACAGAAAAGGCTCCAGGTTGCTTCTGCTCCATGTACTCCAGACACACTTTCCCATTGGCTGCTAAGAGTCCTGGGGCCTGTGTGGTTCTCTATGTAAAGAAGGCAAGTCCAAGACTGAAGATGCAGCCTAAGTTCCATGGGACACGAATAGACCAAGGAGATGCCGAGATGCCGTGCCTGTACATGTGTCTTCTGTAGGCTAAGAACCAAATGTCTTCAGTGCCTCAAGCACTGTCATAGGTGGAGACAACAGTACTCACAGAAGCCTGGCGTGGTAGTACACCCTTAGAAGCCCGTCGCTTGGGAGGTGGGGCAGGAGTTCTAGAGTCTTTGGGGCTGTGTTTTAAGGCTCTGGCTCAAAAGCCAACAGCGAGGAAAGGAAGAAAAATGAAAGAACTATAGACCATTCCAATTTATATGTTTAGAATTAAGTTGTTTTGTTTTCAAGAGTAATGTGTTACTAAGGAGAGTCGAATTTGCCATACCCGGACTAGTTTGTCTTCAAAACAAAGTAGCTAGAATTTCCATGAAACTTTGGCTTGGGAAGTTGGGGGTTTAAAGAATTTTCCTTTACTCCAGTTTCTTCAGCGGAAGGACATCATGATAGTGCTCTAACTCACATGCTTTATACAGCTATTGCCTTCTTAGGTGTTGCAGATCACAAGGTATGTTCTTTTTGTTACAAATATGATTGGAAGGTCACAGCAACTATAACTTTGGAGAGTGGGGGACAGGGCCCAGGCTGTCCTAGAACTAGATATGTAGCCAAAGATGATCTTGAACACTTAGATCTTCATACACTTACCTCTAAACATGTATCACAGTCGAATTTATAATTTTTAAGTTTCATTTATACCTAACACATCCCGTTACTCCTAGCACTGAGGAGACAAGAGGATCGCTAAATCAAAGCCAGCCTGGACTACATCATCAATACTGTCCAAAAAATATATTTAAACTAACTTATCTGGGGGCTAGAGAGGTGACTCAGCCATTAAGAGCGCACTAGGCATGCAGGTGGTGCACAGACATACGTGTAGGCAAAACATCATACACTAACACTTCTATAGCATGAAGAGTTATCAGAGTATAATTGTTTCCTAGCCCTCCCAAGTACAGAGTATATAGCTCAGTGGTAGGAATGTTCGCCTATCCTGGGCAAGGAAACAACACAAATCCCTAGCACTATAAAGTTGTAATACTAAGGTTACTACTAAATACAAAACACTGCTTGCTACTTACATAATTAAATAATTGAGGGTATGGAGAGGGGGCTGGGGAAATAGTTCCATTTCTTCAAGTATATATTCAAGAATTGAACGTTGGGGGCTGAAGCTATGGCTCGGTGACTAAGATGCCTACTGTTCTTGCAGAGGACCTATTCCCAACACCTGTATCAGGAAACTGAAAATCATCTCTAATTCCAGTTACAGGAGAGCTCTGGCCTCTTCTGTCCTCCAGTCACTTAAACTTGTGCACACACATGCAAAGACACATTTTAAGTTTAAAAAAAAAAAATATGCTGCGAGGAATGTAGATCAGTGGTAGAGTGCTTGCCTAGCATGTGCAGGGTCCTGGGTTCAGTCCTCAGTATTGCCCAGGTATGGTGGCACATTAGGAGGCAGAGAAAGGCAGACAGATCTCCGAGTTTGAGGTCAGCCTGGTCTACACAGCAAGTTCTAAGCCAGTTATGGCTGCATAGTGAGGCTTTGTCTCAAAATATTTTAAGTAACATAAGTCTGTAGGGAGTTGAATATGACAGTATATGTGGTTTTTAATGAGACTTTTGTCATTTCGCTCATAGGGTGGAGTACTCTTGCTGGTGCTAGCTTTATGCTGTAAAGTTGGTTTTCATACAGCTTCCAGAAAGCTCTCTATAGATGTTGGTGGAGCTAAGCGCCTTCAGGCCTTATCCCAGCTTGTTTCTGTGTTTCTCCTGTGCCCGTGGGTGATTGTTCTTTCTGTGACGACTGAGGTAAGACTGGGGTTGTTGGTAACTCAAGTAAAATGAGTTCCTATTGAAAAGAAGTTTCAATTCAGAACATTTTTTTTCTGGCTTTATGAGACAGGGTCTCTCTGTGTAGCCTTGGCCACACGAGAATTTGCTCTGTAGACCAGGGTGGCCCTGACCTCCACCTCCTGGGTGCTGGGACTAAAGGTGAGTGCCACCACCACCTGGCTCAATTCCAATTTTTTTTTCAAGCCAAATTTTTTTAATCTTAAGACTGACAGTGGCTTAAATTATCCTCCCTTTTTCTTTAGTTTTTTTTTTTAATTTGGAGTTAACTTTAATTGTTTATAAAAATGTAAGTCAAATACTATTACATTTACATATACTTCACATTCTTATGGTCCAAAGGCATCTGTGAAGAAAGCTCAGTTAATCTTCAGAGATTTTGGCTTACTTAGTATATATAAAATTCAACAAAAGTTGCAGTTTGTTGTTTAACACCCTGGAGAACACTGGGAAAATGTAACAAGATTTTGTGACTCTTACATGCTGGCATTTTGTGAATCATATTGAACCTGAGTATTTCTGTCTGTGTATAAAGTGATTAATTTTCTCTCTGTAGAATACTGACTGTGTGTTGTGTTGTTTGTGTTTTTCACTTCTAGAGTAAAGTGGAGTCTTGGTTCTCTCTCATCATGCCTTTCACCACAGTCATCTTTTTTGTCATGATCCTGGATTTCTATATGGATTCCGTTTGTTCAGTCAAAATGGACGTTTCCAAATGTGCCCGCTATGGATCCTTTCCCATTTTTGTTAGTGCTCTCCTGTTTGGAAATTTCTGGACACATCCAATAACAGACCAACTCCGGGCTATGAACAGAGCAGCACACCAGGAGAGCACAGAGCATGTCCTATCTGGAGGAGTGGTAGTGAGTGCTGTGTTCTTCATTTTGTGTAAGCATTTGCCCTCATTTTTATTTTCATTAATCTACTTTTATGGTTTCTGATATTTAAGCCTTCAGTTTAGAAATTGTTCAGTGCTTACAATTTAGTACTTGATGAAAGTGACCGTGTTGATGGCTTAAAAGTTCAAAACGTGTAATATTCTCTATTTTCTCTTTGTAGCGGCCAACATCCTGTCATCTCCCTCTAAGAGAGGACAGAAAGGTACCCTTATTGGATATTCTCCTGAAGGAACACCACTCTATCACTTCATGGGTGATGCTTTCCAGCATAGCTCTCAGTCGGTCCCTAGGTTTATTAAGGACTCACTAAAACAAATTCTTGAGGAGAGTGACTCTAGGCAGATCTTTTACTTCCTGTGCTTGAATCTGGTAAGATTTTTAAATCTTAATGCTATATTTTAAAGCACAGTGTTTTCATTTTGATGGGATGTGTAATTTTAGCACTTCACAAGTTTCTGCTAAGGGTTACGTTTTTCTCTAGTTAGTAGCAAGGATCCTATTCAAATGAGGCAGACAATCTTTGCAGTATTGTGGAAATGCTGGTTTAGTAGACGTTTTAAATCACTACTACAGTAGCTTGTAAGAGGTAAAGTTGCCTCTTAATAGGATGTCAGTACAATACCGCTGATGCTGACATTTTAGAGCCTCGTCAGTTGATTCCTATGGACACACAAATCAAACAGTTGCCTTTTAGTTTATAAAATGCATGTATCTGGTTAGCCTACGTCTTTATAATCTATAAGAAATACAGTTTCCAGCATTAAAGTTTTAAGCACATCTTCAAAGAAGGTTTGGGTAATTAAAGGTTAAATTCTTATGATTAAAATCTAATAATTCGGGCT
Organism: Mastomys coucha; assembly: GCF_008632895.1. Taxonomy (NCBI): domain Eukaryota; kingdom Metazoa; phylum Chordata; class Mammalia; order Rodentia; family Muridae; genus Mastomys; species Mastomys coucha. The sequence continues at coordinate 61,272,193 of NW_022196914.1, read as the reverse complement.
GGAGAGATGGCTCAGCGGTTAAGAGCACTGACTGTTCTTCCAAAGGTCCTGAGTTCAAATCCCAGCAACCACATGGTGGCTCACAACCATCCCTAATGAGATCTTACACTCTCTTCTGGTGTGTCTGAAGACAGCCACGGTGTACTTATATATAAAAATAAATAAATCTTAAAATCTAATAATTCTCTGCAGTGATGTATTTCTCAACATACTCCTCCTGTAATTTCTTAAACCTCTTTTTAGCTTTTTACCTTTGTGGAGTTGTTCTATGGAGTGCTAACCAATAGTCTAGGCCTGATCTCAGATGGATTTCACATGCTGTTTGACTGCTCAGCTTTGGTCATGGGACTGTTTGCTGCCCTGATGAGCCGGTGGAAAGCCACCCGGATTTTCTCCTATGGGTAGGTATGCTACCACGGCACTGTGTCTTTAGTACATACATTTCAGAGTCCGTCTTCAGAAGCAGAATTGTATTACTTCAATACAGATCATTTCAAATCTTCACTTCATTTGAAGTTGATAGGGAATATGAGCTACACTTTTAATTAATACTGAATGGCAATCAGCTCAAGATTGTTCTTCCTAACACATCTGCTAAG
>NW_022196914.1:61248192-61271584 GCF_008632895.1 Mastomys coucha | reverse complement strand
AAAAAAAAAAAGAGGCAGAGAAGAAAAAAATGCCACGTAAAATGTTTGCATTTTTGTTCGCGATGTTTCTTTGGGTCATGAAATATTCATAGATATTCATACTTTGTTAAAAGTATTCAAAATTTGAAGTGCATATATATGAAAACATCCTCCTATTATTGCCAGTAATTCAATAAATGTCATAATAACTTCTGTATGCAAGTGTTTTAGTAAATAAATCCACCCCTTACTGATTGTTTATATTTTGGAAATCTTGTGTGGTTTTCATTTTGTTTTGTTTGTCTGGGTGTATGTGTATGTACCATATGCATGCCTGATGCCCACAGAGGCCAGAAGACACAGTCAGATCCCTGGATCCCTGGGTTCTCTGTAACACACCAAGTGCTCATAACATCTGGCCCATCTCTCCAGACCTAATTGTTTATATTTTGAAAGGTGAATGGACCAAATATACAAATAATTTTGGTACAGAACAGAATGTGTGTGCCCTGGGAGATATAGTACACATATAGGTTTAGAAAGAAATAGTTGTTAAAAAATTAAATAAGGCTTTTTGTAACACAGGCATAAAGAAGGATTTTGTATATATAAAATGTTAAAATATTTTAATAGTATTTTTAATACTTTTTAATATTACTATTGATAGTACTTTAATTTTTGATAATTCTACATTATTAATTACTTAGTATAAAAAGCTGGGCTTGTTTTCTCACTTTTTATTATAAGTTTATTATGTTTATATTTTTAAAATACTTGTCAATCTTCTTTTCTAAAAAATATGTGTTTTTAGGTACGGCCGAATAGAAATTCTCTCTGGATTTATTAATGGACTTTTCCTGATAGTGATAGCTTTTTTTGTGTTTATGGAATCAGTGGCTAGACTGATCGATCCTCCGGAACTTGACACAAACATGCTGACAGTAAGTCTTTCTTCTCCTGTTTAAGCTTCCACTTATTTGCATAGCTTTTCCTTTACCAAGATTAGCTAGTTGTACTATTGATGTAGTATAGTTTTAATTTTTTTTAAATCAGCATAACTTCCATTCTTAGTAGACTGTCTCCTTTATGCACTGTTTCATTTTCTGTGGTTTTGGTAACTAGTTTATTGTGGTCTATTAAATGAAAAATTCCTTAAATAAATAAATTTGAAGTTTTAAGTGACTTTGAAGCAGGCTGTGGTGATGCCTCCATACCTTTAATCACAGCACTTTGGAGATGGTCAGAAGGACTCTAGCTTCTTTAGTACATTGCATTGTTACAACGGGTCATTACTGTTGTTGTCAGTCTCCTATGCCTGACTTGTACTTTATCATAGGTGTCTGTATGCAGAACAGACACTGCATATTGGGCAGTATGTACCATCCATAACTTCAGGCACACATCTAGGTCTTAAAACTATGCCCCAACAATAAACAAAGGCTACTATGTTTACATTGCTACTTACTGCAGACTCTTAGAAATTAGTCCTTTTCTCAAATATCTTAGACAAATATAAGGTTATATTATAAAACATACAAGTTCCTTTATGACTTAATAATTTTTTCTCAGAATTATATTTTTAAATACCCGAGGACATTTGTACATTGTTAGAGATAAAATCAGAGAAGAATACATTTGTACAGGTGGTTTCCCAATAGATTATATAACTATTTAGAATAACTCTTGGTTTTCCCTATCCCCAACCCTGATGGATGTTGTTTCTTGTAGATCTCACTAACCCCTATAATTCACATTTTTAACATTATATATTTACTTGGGGAACTTAGTGAAGTTTACTGTGAATAGTTTTTAAACTCTCAGTAAAAAGACATAACTGGGGCTGGTGAGATGGCTCAGTGGGTAAGAGCACTGACTGCTCTTCCGAAGGTCCTGAGTTCGGATCCCAGCAACCACATGGTGGCTCACAACCATCCGTGATGAGATCTGACACCCTCTTCTGGTGCATCTGAAGACAGCTACAGTGTATTACGTCAGAGCGATTGAGGCCAGAGCAAGCAGAGGTCCTGAGTTCAATTCTCAGCAGCCACATGATGGCTCATGGCCATCTGGACAGCTACAGTGTACTCATACACATAAAAAAATAAATAAATAAATCTTTAAAAAAAAAAAAGACATATAGCTATGTAATAACTTCTAAATAGCTGGGCAGTGGTGGCGCATACCTTTAATCCCAGCACTTGGGAGGCAGAGGCAGGTGGATTTCTGAGTTTGAGGCCAGCCTGGTCTACAGAGTGAGTTCCAGGACAGCCAGGGCTACACAGAGAAACCCTGTCTTGAAAAACCAAAATACAAAAATAACCTTCTAAATAGCAACTTTTTTTTTCAAAGCTTTAAAATTAAAGCTTTTCTTTTCTCCTTTTTGCTAGCCAGTATCCATCGGAGGGCTGATAGTAAACCTTATTGGCATCTGTGCCTTTAGCCATGCCCACAGCCACGGCCATGGAGCTTCCCAAGGAAACTGCCACTCTGATCACGGCCATTCCCACCATGCTCATGGACATGGCCATGATCACGGTCACAGCCACGGATTCACGGGTGGAGGCATGAATGCCAACATGAGGGGTGAGTTTTTTGGAGGTGCTGTGCTGCCTGTCAGCTGGCTCCTGAGTTGAAGCGCTTACTTGTTTTTGTTAAATATTAGCCTTGTGCTGTCAGTGCTCTAGAGGCCGTGGGACCTGGGGAAATGGAACGAATGAAGCATACTAAAGTCTCATATAGTGGTCAACTCTATTTGGAGCATCAGCCAATTTGAGAGTTAAGAAAGGTCACATGGAGGCTGGAGAGACGGCTCCCCGTGTTTACTCTTGCATTGGACCTGGGTTCAATTTCCTGCACTCACATGGCAGCTCACACCTATCTATACCTTCAGCTCCAGTGCTCTGACACCTTCACATAAACATACATGCAAGAAAAACACCAATGACATCAAATAAAAAAAGAAAAATAGCCGGGCAGTGGTGGCGCATGCCTTGAATTCCAGCACTTGGGAGGCAGAGGCAGATGGATTTCTGAGTTCCAGGACAGCCAGGGCTATACAATGCCTCTGCCTCCCAAGTGCTGGGATTAAAGGCGTGCACCACCACCGCCCGGCAGTATGTCTTTTTTTTATATATACAGTAGAATATTTTGATTGCCAGGGAAATACTTAAGTGAACATTAATAAACTTTCATGACCAACAAGACAGGGAATGTTTGCTGTATTATAAAAATAATTAAGTTGTATTAATCTCTTTTGTCATTTATACCAATTGTTTAATGTTAGTAATTTGGGTAATGTCAAACCTGGGACCTGGTACAGTGACTCGGGGAAGGATCTGCTGACCAGTGATAGGAGCCTGACCGCTAGACCATAGTCACAGGGACTCACATAATGGTGGGAGGAAGAGACCAGTTCCACAAGATTGCTCTGACCACAGCATGTGAGCTGAGTCATGTCAGCCACACTCATGGATCATGTACACACAGTAATAAAGACATAGTTTTTCAAAGAATACTTGATTTTACTTTAAAAATTTTGTGAGAAGTAATAACCTTTAAGAAAAAATTTCAGGGGCTGGCAAGATGGCTCAGCAGTTAAGAGCACTGTCTGCTCTTCCAGAGGTCCTGAGTTCAACTCCCAGCAACCATATGGTGGCTCACAACCATCTGTAATAAGATCTGATGCCCTCTTCTGGCCTTCAGGGATACATGCAAGCACAATGTTATATACATAATAAATAAATCTTTAAAGAAAGAAAAAATTTCAAATATGAATTTGACTACATCATTTACTAAAAGATCTTTCTAAAATTATTAAAAGTACTCAGTTTTTTAAAGCTAGTTATATAACCTTTTTAAAGACAGGATCTTTTTAAAGCCAAGCTCTGGCTAACCTGGAATTCTCAGAGATCTGCCTTGCCTTTGCCTCCTAAGTACTGGGATTAAAGGTGTGTGCCATCATGACTGACAATAAATAAAATTATTTTTAAGAAAAGAAAAAAATTGACTCAAAGGCTCAATACATGGCTCAGTAGTAGATCTCTTGCAAGTCCCTGAGTGCAAGTGGAAAAACAAAACAAAGAAACTTGCTTCAAGCATGATTTTTAGGACACCGTCAGAGACAAAGTCTACTGTGTTAAACTTAGCATACTGTGTCACAGTTGCCTGCATCCTTACATAGTCTGTACTCTCGAGTCCTTGATAGTTAGTGACCATGTTTGTGTCACTGTAAAGGGCCAGCTGTTCACAGGTGCCAGCAGCTGCTAGAATGGGTAAGAGTTAAATCAGATCAACTTTAATGTCTTATGCCCCTAATGTTTTATTTGTAGGTGTATTTCTCCATGTTTTGGCAGACACACTGGGCAGCATTGGCGTGATTGTGTCCACAGTTCTTATAGAGCAGTTTGGATGGTTTATTGCTGATCCCCTGTGTTCTCTTTTTATTGCCGTGTTAATATTTCTCAGTGTGATCCCACTGATTAAAGATGCCTGTCAAGTTTTACTTCTGAGACTGCCACCTGACTATGAAAAAGAACTGCATATTGCTTTAGAAAAGGTAATTTCCTCACTACTTACTCTGTCCTTTAAAAATAGCACTTACAAAGTTGAGTGAATTGATCTAACAAGTAAATGCAAGATATAAATGAATAAAATATAATTTAGCATAAAATAAATAGATTTTTAAATAATAATAACAAATAAACCCATTTCAAAGAAGTACAGCAAAATATATAAAAGAAAAATCAGATAAAATTTTACAACACATTGTAAGTTGTTTCACTACACAAAAAGTGCTTGAAGAGGTTGCTCAGCAGTTAGAGCACTGGCTATTCGTCAGAACCTACATTCGATTCCCAGCACCCACATGGCAGCTCCTAACAGTCTATGTAACTCAGTTCTAAAGGATCCAACAGCCTCTTCTGGCCTCTTTGAACACCAGGCACACAAGTAGTGCACAGACACATACAGGCAAAACACCCACACCAAACAAAAATATTTTGGAAATTAAAATAGCAAAATACTATTTGATAAGCTTTTTCCACTTAATATCCTATTGAAATAATAATACTTTTTTTGTTTTTTTGAGATAATAATACATTTTAATGGCAATATAATATTACACTTATTTAGCCAGTTACCTATAGTTGACAATTTAGCCAATCCTCTGGTGTTGAAAACTGAGGCTATCTTTTAAATCTGTTACCTCTGTAACAGTGTGTCCGCATGTTTGTCAGTGTAAAGGAAGCTTTAGATCATTAAATATAGTTAATTAAATATGCTCGGGTAACATTTAGAATAAGTGAGATATGTTCTTTATGTCTTGAACACCTTACTACAAGCTGTCTATATCTGGTTTATTTCTTCTCTGGCCTTACTATAATGATTTCTAAACCAAATAATCTGCATATACTTTACAAAAGTCATTTATACCACCTCCCCACTTATTTCACAGATACAGAAAATTGAAGGATTAATATCATACCGAGACCCTCATTTTTGGCGCCATTCTGCCAGTATTGTAGCAGGAACAATTCATATACAGGTGACATCTGAGGTGCTGGAACAGAGAATTGTACAGCAGGTAAATCTTGTTTATGATAATTCATGTATAAAATTATATACACCATATGGCCTAGTAGTTCTTCACTCTAAAAATATCAGTCTTGCTGGGCATGGTGAGGCTTGCCTTTAATCCCAGCACTCAGAAATACAAAAGCAAGCAGAGCTGCATGAGTTCCAGGCCAGCCTGTAATCTCAAGACCGTCTCAATAAAGAAAACTTGTACTAAATACATTATTCTGGGCTGGTGAGATGGCTCAGTGGGGAAGAGCACCGACTGCTCTTCGGAAGGTCATGAGTTCAAACCCCAGCAACCACATGGTGGCTCACAACTACCTCTAATGAGATCTTATTCCCTCTTCTGGTGCATCTGAAGACAGCTACGGTATACTTACATATAATAAATAAATCTTCAAAAAAAAAAACTATAAAAAAAATACATTATTCTAAATTATTTAATTTTCTGAATGTTTTAACAGGTTACAGGAATACTTAAAGATGCGGGAGTAAACAACTTAACAATACAAGTGGAAAAGGAGGCATACTTTCAACATATGTCTGGCCTAAGTACTGGATTTCATGATGTTCTGGCTATGACAAAGCAAATGGAATCTATGAAATACTGCAAAGATGGTACTTATATCATGTGAGATGCAGCCCTGCAGCATGAACAACAGAGCTTGAATGAGGTTATAATGTCAGATCAGAGTGAAAGTTGCACATAATTATACAAAAACTTTTAAAGCTCCATACTGTTGGATTAAGGAATCTTTTTTTTAAAAGAAAGTTGACATGCAGAATGAAGCATTCATTGTGTAAGAAAACTATTTGTTGCTCTGTTTGAATTATGTACTTGAAAGGAATCTTACATTGGAATGAACATGATGTACCGTACACATCATCTTCAGAAATAGACACATAATGATGGATTCTGGTGAAGACCAAAATTTCTTCTGTGCATTTACATTCAGTCAGAAAGCATCTCCACTGTAAATATGTATTTACATGTTTATTACAAAGACCCAGATGAAGTTTTTAGTCGATTTTTTGCATATCTGAAGGACAAAATGGGAATAAAATTCTATATTTATGAACTTTCTGTATATAAAACTGATTTCTAATTATAACTTAAGTCCATTAAGTAAAAGCTGTATTTCTACTTGAAATGTAAACTATTCAGGAGAAATTTCAACCACTGATTTGAGATAAAACAATGAGAATAGAGAACTATGATATAGTTCTTGGTTTATTACGAGATTTAACCACTCCATTAAATAAATTTTTTATTATTTTTGATAGTATTTGCAAATGAATAATTGATGTAAAGAACTAATTGAGTAAAGAACTAATACTAAGTTGTATCATGTTACTCCCTGTCACCTTTCACCTCCGAGATTGAGTCTCCTGCCCAGGGCTCCTCATAGGCTGCCTCCCAGGGTTCCTTATAGGCTGCTGCCGTCAGTCCCAGGCTTCTCATCCTGTCACCTGCCTCCTCAGCTGTGTGCTCTTCTCTGTGCTTATAACTACTTTCTGATTTCTGGGGAAATATACATGTATCATAAGTAACAGAGAAGGTTTTTTAAGATGTAACTGAAACCCATACATAGTTTCAGATACCATAAAAGTGAAATATCCTATAGTTACTTTCTATAGTTCTATAGTTTTTCCTACCAAATTTTTCATTTCCAGTTTTAGCTGCAACAGTGTACTCATATAAAATATAAATAAATCTTTAAAAAAAAAAAAAAAAGATGGCTTCAGCTGAAGATGAGTTCAGTGGACAGTCAGCCTCTTTCCCCAACCATTGCTGTCATCGATCAATGGGGATGTGAACAGAGTAGCCATAGTGGCAGAGATGGGGGTAACATGGACTTCCACTCACCCAGGCTGACCTGGCTACAACTGCTGCTGAGTGCCAGACCTGCCAACAGGAGAGACTGACACAGAACCCCAGATATGACACTGTTCCCCAGAGTGACCAGCCTGTGACCTGGTAGCAGGTGACTACACTGGACCACTTCCCCCATGAGAAAGACAACACTTTGTCCTTACTGGAGTAGACACTTATGGTTGTGGATTTGCCTTGCCTGTACGTATGCTTCTGCCAAAACCACCATCTGTGGACTTACAGAATGCCTTAGACTGTATTCCACAATTGATAGGAGTTGGTTCTTTCCTGCTATATGGATTCGATAGGCTGGCTTAGTAGCAAGCTTCTTTACACCCCTCCCCCACCAGCCATCTCACTGGCCTAACAAAAAGCCTTTAAAAGTCAGTTGTCAAGTCACGTATGGTGACACTCATAATTAAAGTGAGAAAGCAGAGGCAGGAGGATCTCTGCAAATTTGATGCCAGCATGATCTACATAGTTACAGGACAGCTGGGAACACCTAGAGACCCTGTCTAAAACAAATAAGCAAATAAATGCCTGATGACATAAACAGAACAATCATAGGAACACATAACTAAGGCTCACTGTTAGCATCATGTTTTGATTAAAAAAAAAAAATCTTACATAAAGATTTACTATTCTTGGAGAAAGGGAGACCGAGAGTGTTGTAGGATATTTTATCACACTGTGAACCCCAAGATTGTGTTACTTGCTGGGGAAAAAAAAAAAACTTTTCTACTTGTGATATGACTCAGCCCTTAGCATTCACCTTTAATCCCTCTGGCTGGAATACAAACATACCCTTAGTCCACACCTTTAATCCCAACCATTGAAGGTAAAGTTAGTTGGTAAAAGGAAGCACCTGTATTTGAAAGTAATGTCTAATTGGGTGGCAGACAAAGTGACGAGTCAGAAAGATTTGACAGAATAGGTTACACCCATTGTTCGGGAGAAGAGAGAAGAAACAAAAGCTACGTGAGGGGCAGTGCAGAAAGAGGAGGTAGCTTTACCAGGAGCATTTTACAGAGACAGGGAGAAGAGAGAACATGCCCCACACAGGTGACGACAGAATGAGCCAGAAAATGAGGAGAGCCTGGAGCAATGGCTCAGCAGTTCAGAGCACTGACTGCTCTTCCAAAGGTCCTGAGTTCAAATCCCAGCAACCACATGGTGGCTCACAACAATCCATAATGAGACCTGATGCCCTCTTCTGATGTGTCTGAAGACAGCTACAGTGTACTTACGTATAACAATAAATCTTTGGGCCAGAGTAAGCAGTTCAAGTCCTAGCAACCACATGATGGCTCATAACCATCTGTACAGCTACAGTGTACTCATACATAAAATAAATAAAATAAGTATATTTTAAAAAAGAAAGAAAATGAGAAGGAGCCAGAAGATCAGAACAGATTGCTAAAAGTTAGTTTGAAGCTAAGCAGAGCGATTCAGAGGCCAAAACAGAAGCCAGATTGAATCGATCAGCTTGGAGAGGAGTTTGAGCCAGAACAGCTGAGTTGAACCAGCTAGAGTTTGGTAAGAACAAAAAGGGTGAGCTTATTCAGTAGTAATCTCAGAGAGTGAAAACATTCTAGGCCTAGATTAGATTGTTCAGAGGCTAGAAGCTTCTAGGACTAGGTCCAGGTTAGCAGATGGAGGCAGTAAGCCTTGGAGATGACAATTACATGAGGTGAATAAAAGTTACATTTACAAGAGAGAGAGAGAGAAAGAGAGAGAGAGGATTGAGAAATGGTTGTAAATGTATTTTCTTTTTAATTATGTGAATGTGTGTATATGTGTGGGTATGTGGACAGATGGAACATAGAAGCTACAAGTAGGCCATCAGATCCCCTGGAGCTGGAGTGACAGGTGGCTGTGTGGTGCTGTGCATGGATGCTGGAAACCAAACTCAGGTTCTCTGGGAAAGTAGCATATACTCCTAACCACAGAGCCATCTCTCCAGACTCCAGCTTTTACTTTTTAGAAATTATTTTTATTATTACCTATGTGTATTGGTAGGTCTGTATATGGAAAGTATGTTCTCAGTAAACTATAACAAAATATGGCTTTTTGCTATTGTGCCTTTTTCCCTTTATTTAGTGTGAGTGTATGCATATGTGTGTCTGTCTGTCTGTCTGTCTGCATCTGTGTCTATGTCTTTGTGTCTGTGTGTACAAGCCTATGTGAGAATTCCTGCAGAGGCTAGAACAGGGCTGTGGATCTCCTGGAACTGAAGCTGCAAGCAGTCATGAGCCAATCAATGTGGATTTAAACCAACAGAAAGTCTTTACTAGCTGGCCAGTGACTACACTGGGTGTTCTACATCCTGTGTAGCCCTGAACCCTTCTCAGGATGAGCTATTAAGCACCAAAACCATATCCTGGGTTAACATACTTCAGTTAACAAGAACAGTTACCCAGAAATAGAGCTACAGAAGCTGAAAAGCAAAGTCAGTACATTTAGATACTCTCTCAGAACTATGAACTTTGATGAATTAGGTCTTTGTTTTTGTTTTGACGGGTGGTACTGTCTATGTGCTGAAACTCTATGGTCTGAATGGTACTTCCACCAGGGAGTCAATTGTGCTAAGGTCTGGGATCCTGTAACAGACTGGACTCAGGACCTCTGGAAGAACTTCAGCCTCTTTTACTCACTAGGCCATCTCTCCAACATCTGTTGTTTTGAAATAGGATCTTAATCTGTATCCCAGACTGGCCTCTGTGTAAACCTCCAGCCTGAGCCTTCCAAGTGCTGAGATTACCACCGTGCTGAGATAAATACAATTCTGGGTTTTCCTTTTGTCCTGGCTATTGTTGTGATGGAGACTGAGTCCAGCATCTGTGCTGTGCATACAGAAGCACATGGTGCATTCTAAGCTCTAGCTTGGTTTTGGAGCACACACTCATCCAGCACTTGTGAGGCTGAAGCAGGAGTTCCTTCCAAACCAGCCTGGGCTACCTAATACCCTATCTAAATAAATAAATCCTGTGCCACTGAGACAGCTAAGCAGGTAAAAGCACTGGCTGCGAAGCCTGACAACCTGAGTTCAATCCCTGGAACTGGCATGGCAGAAGAGGAGTATCAACTCCAGCAAATTGTCCTCTACACAGTGTCTATACACAGACACTAATGTGAAACAGGAGCATATTCTCACTAAGCCTTGCAAATGATAAGATAACCACATTTTTATTATCTCTTATACGATGAAGTAATCTTTGGTGTTATGGAAAAGAAAGGGCCAAGAAAGTAAGGAAATCAGGAGTGGGAGGGACAATAAAGGATAGTGAGGGATAAATAGGATTAACATATCCTGCAGGGAGGTACTGGGGAGGGGGTGCTCCCCTTTCATCCAAGCACTTTCAAAGCAGAAGCAGACAAATCTCTATTGAATTCAAGATCAGCCTGGTCTACAAAGCAAGTTATAGGCTAGCCACAGCTACACAGTAAGGCCCTGTCTCCAAAAACTAGATCAAACTATTGAACAGATATAAGTCATTTTCAAAGATACACAGAAGTTGAATGAGCATCTTTAAAAATGCTCACTACCTAATATCATTTGCCATTAAAGAGCTGCACATTAAAATGTGAGTTGCTAGGGGGCTGATGAGATGGCTCAGTGGGTAAGAGCACTGACTGCTTTACCGAAGGTCCTGAGTTCAAATCCCAACAACCACGTGGTGGCTCACAACCATTTGTAATGAGATCTGATGCCCTCTTCTGGTGTGTCTGAAGACAGCTACAGTGTACTTATGTATAATAAATGAATCTTTTAAAAAAATGTGAGTTGCTTAAGGAATGGCAGAAGGCTGTGAAGGGCTGTCTTCTGGATATGGCAGAGATGCAATCATGACATCACACAGCTGTAGTCCTTGCAAGAAGCCGATCAAGTTACCAATCACTGATTAGGAGGGCCGTATAGGACCCTAGTCTTCTCACTGAACTAATAGCTGCTGATGGACATAGGAGAAAGGCAGTCGTTGTCTCCTTCAGCTGTGTACCACAGAGGAGCCCACCAGGCTTCACAGGATAGATCAAACCTGTGGTCACACAATAATGCCTGATTAAACTGAGTAGGTCTTTCTTTTCTTTTCATTTTTCTTTCTTTCTTTTTTTTTAAGATAGAATCTGATTACATACACCTTAGCTGATCTGAAATTCCAATCTGCCCTCAAGCTCTTAGAGATACACGCCTTCGCCTTCCCTGCTTCCTGAGCACTGGGATTAAAGGTATGCACCATCACACCTGGTTTAAACTCAGTAGGACTTTAAAGACAAAGCAAAAAAACCTGACAACCACAGTAAAAAATGCCAAGTTGTAAGGACTTGCTGGAGGAAGGAGGTGATTAAGGCGTGAGGGAGAGCAAAAAGGACGAGAGGTTATAATAATCAGAGTGTGCTTTATTCATGCATGAAACTGACAAAGAACAAGCAAACAAACAAACAAAACCCCCTTTTTAACCCCTTCTTGAAAGGTTAAACTGGCTGGAGTCCATCCCAGTAATAGGTTTTCTCTATTTAATATTATTCTCTAACAAAATAAGCCAATTCAAGCCAAATTAAAAGTAAAAAAGGTCAGGTTTATTGGGGGCACCTCTCTGGTGGATTCACCAGTTCCAAGGAACAGGGTGTGAATGTGTGTGTGTGTGTGTGTGTGTGTGTGTGTGTGTGTGTGTGTGTGTGTGTGTGTGTGTGTGTGTAGCACAGGCAGGCAGGGAGAGAAAAATGGGGGAGAGAAGGGGAAGGGAGAGAGGGAGAAGGAGGAAAGGTGTGGGTGGGGGAAAGAGAGGGAGGGGGAAGAGAAGAGGGGAGGGAAGAGGTGAGTTAGAGAAAGAGAGAGAGGAAGAGGGAGAGAGATCGAAAAATGTTTGGATTAATAGGGTAGGGCCTAAATTCAGGGCAGAGGATGAGGTATGGCAGCCACGCCTTGTAACAGGTAGGGACTGAAGGACACTAGGAGAACCTAAAGGCCAGGTCTGCTTTGGTATCTTACTTTGATAGGTTAAATGTGCACCTTAGCCGGGCGGTGATGGTGCACGCCTTTAATCCCAGCACTTGGGAGGCAGAGGCAGGCGGATTTCTGAGTTCCAGGCCAGCCTGGTCTACGGAGTGAGTTCCAAGACAGCCAGGGCTACACAGAGAAACCCTGTCTTGAAAAAAACAAAACAAAACAAAAACAAAACAAAACAAAATAAAAAACAACAACAAAATAAATGTGCACCTTAACCACTTGTCCCTGATCTGAAACCTAACCCCAAGCACCAAAGAAAATGAAACAAAGAAAACCAAAGTCAAAGTACTACAGCTCGACACAAAGGCTAAAATTGAAAATTGAAAAATTGTCATCAGATGACAAGGATGTGAAACGACAAGAACTCGTGTTTGTTGCATGGATATGGAAAATGGCAAGCATGGAGCCATACACACTAATCCTATCACTCAGGAGGCAAAGGCAGGAGGATTGCAGTAAGTTTGAGTCAAGCATGGTCTATATAACAGGCTCCAGACCAGCCAGAGCTCTTTAAAAAGAAAGGGGCAATAATCTAGTTGGCTCAGTGGGAAAAGGAACCTACTGCCAAGCATAACAACCTGAGTTTGATCCACTACAACCAAAGGACCCCACACAGGCACCCATAGGGACCCCTGGCAGTTGACAGCTGCGGGGAGAGAGGGGGTTGGTTTTGGTGGTGGTGGTGGTTGGGTGGTGTGTGCTGTTGTTTTAGAGGAACCACTGAAAAGTTGCAGCTGCTTTAGTAAATAACACCCTACCCATGCTATGGAAGCAACTCTGATTAAACTCAGTGAGTCACACACAAAACAGACATGAAAGTAGGAGCAAGACTCCATGGGAGGAAGAGTAGTCTCAATGGAAGAGGGGTGGGGGGGGATAAAGGAGAGTAACAGAGATGGAAATTTACTAAGATTTATCATAGACATGTATAAAAGAATAAAAGCTAAAACAAACATAAACTCAAGTGGGATTTTGTTTCAAATGGACTTACTGTTGAGAATGCTAGACTGATTCCATGACAGGCTTCAAACTGGCAGTTCAGGAGACAAGGCCTAAATCTCTGTTTCCAAGAACTGAGCGATTGCAGGCAAGTCCAGGCCTCAGAAGGTGCCTGACCACCTGGCCTGAGGCAAAGACAACAGGTCAGCAGCAGTTTCCAGACTTCCCCAGCAAGTTTCCAGCTTCCACATCCCAGTAAGATGGACCCAACAGATTAACATAAAGGTCACCTACCCCAGAATTCTCTAATGTGCTTTAAATCAGGCCTGCAAGCTCACTTGGTTGCTACTATATCTTGGTAATAGGCGACCCCAGCATGCTAGACTTCTGCAGAATAAAACACTCCTTTCGTTTACATACTATCTGAGTCCAGGGTATCATTCTTCGGCAAATCATGGCCTCTTACACTGCGTAGGTCCAGAGTCTACCTCAAAGGTCCCTGGATCTTTTCTTTCATTTTCTTCTATTTTTTTTTCCTTTGAGAAAGGACCTTATGATTACCCTTGAACTTGCTATGTACTGAAGACACCTTCAGCTGATCTCAGTGTATTGCTCCTGCTGACCTTTAGTTATTCATCCTATCTCAGGCCCTCAGTGGTCCCTCGAGGAAGGACCAGGCTTCATGAGCCCCATGGTGAAGCGCTAATAGGCCCAATCTGATGCTGTTTTTGTACAGGTACCTGTAGCCTCAGTGAGTTCATTTTGCATCACACCTGTTGTGTGACAAAACACACATCTACTCACCCCAGAAAGGAAGCTCAAGACAGACCAAAGTATGGATGCCACCAAAGTCCAACTTGGTGAACCAACTACATCACCAAGGCCCACTTTAGCTCAGGTGACAAGCTCACAAAAGCTGGGAAGCATGAAGCACACTGCTTTCAAGCAAGTGTGATAAGACCTTGTCTCAAATAAAACAAACCAGGTTTGCACAGGCACACTCGAATACACACACACACACACACACACACACACACACACAAAGTCAGGGCATGAGCAGGGAATCCTGGGATATAGTATTTGCTTATTAAATATATTAATTTGTATAGAATGATTACTACAGGGCTAGGGATACAGCTCCATTGGTAGTGTTTGTCCCCCATGCTTGAAATCCTGGGTTCAATCGGAGTGTGACATAAATCTAGTGTAAAGATAATCTCAACAATGAGGAGGTAGGGAAGGGAGAACAGGAGACTTAAGGTCATTCTCAGCTATACATGGAGTTCAAGAACCAATCATGTATTTTATAAAACCAAGGACATGTTTTATAGAGCACAGTATGGTGTGGAGGGAGGGAGTACCTCAGTGGACCCATGCTGAGGCATTACACACACACACACACACACACACACACACACACACACACACAAACACACACACACACACCCTCCAGGTACCAGCCATATGACAGGTCTAGTATAGAATAGAGTTTTTTTGTGAGCATGGGAAAGGGAGTTGAGAAGGGAATAGAGACAGAGAAAGAGAGGGGACAGAAGGGAGGGGGGAGAAGAAGGAGGAGGAGGAGGAGGAGAAGAGGAGGCTAGCCTGGAAAACATGGAGAGAAGGGAAAGGGAGAGAGGAAGAAAAGGGCCAGAGAGAGAAAAGAGGGCAGAGAGTCAGAGAGGGAGGGAAAGGTCAAGCAGTCCTTTTTATAGCAAGCCAGGCCTACTTGGCTCGTGCTAGGTAACTGTTGGGCGGAGCATGGAAGGAATGCCAACAACCTGTGCTACAAGAGATCCTGGTCAATAAATAAATAAATCCTCATTAGTGTTACTGAAATTTAACATGGAAAATTTTTTTTTCATTAAAGTTAATAAGTCTTAATAAGGAGTCTGAAGTAGAAGGATGGAGAGTTGCATTAGGGATTCTTGTTAAATAAGGAGATTTTACAAAACTATATTTTTTGGGTAATCATAAGCTTAGAGCAAAATTAAGCAAAAGGCACATTTTTTTTAAAATCACGGGGCAGTAGCTATTGGGGCGATTTGTATGTTAATCTATTTGCTTATATAACCATTTATTATGTGTATGTGTGCTATAACTTCATGCTCTAAACCTCAAAATCCACCCCAGACAGCTGTTGGAACAATCCTATTAAAGATCATGTCTGCATTAAAGCTTTCGTGAAGTAAGTATTGGCACTTCTGTAGAAGAAGATGAGGGACAATAAATAGCAAAACTGCTATACGTGCTCCTGAATAGTAGCGGCCCCATAGACATTTTCCTAAGGCCCAATGGAGTCGCCTGAGCTAGCTTGGACAGCACATAAGCGAACACTGCACGCCTTGCCTACCTAAGGCAGGTGGCAGCAGTGCGGCGAGCGCGCAGGCGTAGAACCTGACCTCGCGAGGAGACCCTCGCTCTGGCCCCGCCCCCTGCCGAACTTGGGATCGCGGGATCGCCCAGGAAACGCATTCTACGGGAACCCGCAGCGCCAATGGGAAGAGAGCGAGTGCCACGAACTGACCAATGAGGAGGCAGCAGCCCGGGGTTTAAACCCAGGCCCGGCAGACTCCTCCCGGCGTGCTGCGAAGGAACGGCTGTTAGTGTTTAGCTGTAGGCAGCCGTAGGTTAGGGGGATCTTTTCTGATCGGCGGACCCCTGCTTCAGGAGGAGCCATGGCGCTCAGGGTCACTAGGGTGAGTCGCGCCAGGCGCTGCCGTCGTCGCTGCGGGAGAAGACCGCGGGGCCAGTACGGGGAGGGAGATCCCGGGGGGCTCCGGCGAAGTAGGGGAGCTCAGGACCCTATGGAGGGTGAGGAAGCCCTCTGAACCTGTCTGGGCTGAAGGACTTGTGGGCAGTGGGTGGTGTGCTTTTGATGATGAAGGCCCGGAGTGAGTCCTCCTTTTCCCCAGAGAGCTGTCTACAACGGAGGCTTTCTTTCGGGGTGACCTTTCCATTGTAAATTCACCGTATTTGGGATTGCTTGGTATTTAAGAGGAAGTTGGATAATAGGTGAACAATTTGGGTGGAAACTTGCTTGTCGGGGCCGGAGGCTAGATCCTAGAACCCTTGCTTTTTCCTTAGTTGGGTGCTGCCTAAATTAACCCGTGACTTCCTGGGGCCGCCATGGATCCTCTTTTACTTCTTTCAGAACACGAAAATTAACACAGAAAATAAGGCCAAGGTCAGTATGGCAGGCGCCAAGCGTGTGCCTGTGGCAATTGCTGCTGCCTCCAAACCTGGGCTGAGATCGAGAACTGCTCTTGGAGACATTGGTAATAAAGTCAGCGAACAGCTACAGGCCAGAGTGCCTCTGAAAAAGGTAACTCTCTTCCTGGCCCACTTAACCTGAAGAGGCCCATCTTCTGACTGTCACCCTTGGAGATACATTCTGTTCTCTCCCTTTCCTCCACAGGAGGCAAAAACTTTAGGTACTGGAAAAGGTACTGTTAAAGTCCTACCAAAACCTGTGGTAAAGGTGCCTGAGTGTGAACCAGAGGTGGAGCTGGCTGAGCCTGAGCCTGAGCCTGAGCCTGAACCTGAACTTGGACATGTCATAGAAGAGAAGCCTTCTCCTGAACCTATTTTGGTAAAAGTTATTTCTTCTCTCTGACTTCGTTTCATTTTGATGCACACGACAGCATTTAAATATATTACTTATTGAGTGACTAGCAAAAGCATTTTACATGCATTAACAACTCTGGGGTAAGTGTCAGTACTCTGCTTCAGATGGTGGTAGATAAATGTGGGGCTTTTGTTTATGTAGACAGAGGCTCACTATGTACTCCTGGCTGGCCTGGAACACAAGGTTTGCCTGCCCCTTGAGCTCTGGGATCCAGAGGTGGGCATAATCATTTTCTTTTTTGTGTCACTGTAGTACATGTTGTCCTTGAACATGAGATTCTCCAATGCTGGGGTGGTATATTCAGACCAGATCTTTTAATTGTTTTTTTTTTTTTTTAAGAAAAAAATTCAAAAATTTGCTTGGTAGGTAGTACAAACTCTAATCCCAGCATTCTGGCACAGAAGCAGGTGGGGATCTGAGTTCAAGGCCAGCTGTGTCTATATAACAAAGTCCAATACACATATACTGAAACTCTTTCCAAAAAAAAAAAAAATGATGAGGTAACATGTAAGCCTAAAAGTGAAGTTTGCCTGAGTTTTGTAGCCTGTTAGATTGTGTTCAGCATATAGGAGGTCTTGGGTTCCTTCAGTCCTTGAGCACTAAAATATAAGAAAAAAAGCACACACACAAAACGCACCAGATTTTACCACTAGGCGTGATGGTTGATGCATGTTTGTGATTTTTAGCACTTCTGCTAAAGCAGGAGGATTGCAAGTTCAAGGCTAGCCTGGGCTCTGCGTTTGTAATCAGGAACTTGCATTCACCTGAATAAAGATTGAAGGCTTGGCATTCTTTTGAATCAACTTCACATGGTGCTGATTAATAAATGGCTTTATTACCTGTTTCCTTTGACTTGCTTTACATTGCTATTATTTAGAGTCCTTTTGTGTGTCTGTGCCCAATCGTGTGTCTATTAGGCCTTTGGAGCCGGAGATGAAGGCATTTGTGAGCCACCCAGTGTGAATGCTAGGATCTGAATTCTGGTCCTCAGGGAGTAGTGAGGGCTCTTTAATTACTGAGCCATCTCTCCAACTCCCATCTTCTCTTTGGTATTTTGTGTGTGAATACACTGTTAAAGAAGTCAGAAGCCATGTGGGTTCTAGGACTTGAAGTCAGTTGTTAGGCTTGGCAATAGGCACCTTTACCCGTATTGCCAGCCTAGTTTTTCCTACTTAAACTGCCTTAATCTAAATTGGGGTTTATTTTTTTATGAGACCAGATCTTGCTGGATTGTAGTTTGCTATAGAGACCAGACTGGCTTAAACTCACAGAGATCTGCCTTCCAGGTGCTGGGATTAAAGGCCTGTATTACCATACCTGGCTCTGTTGTTAGTTTTTGTTATTTTTGTTTTAAGATTTGTTTTTCATGAGTGGGATGTGGGTTTGCACATGAGTGCAGGGCTCAAGGAGGCCAGAAGAGGACGTCAAATATCCTGGAGCTGATTTACTTGGTTCCTGAATAGAAACTGGATTCCAGCCCTAGACAAAAGCAGCAAAGGTTCTTTACAGCTAAAACCATTACTCCAGCCCATCACTAATCATTTCCCAAAAAGAAATTGGGGGAAAGAATCTGAAGTGTTTTTCCTTTAATAAAATGAATTGGCATTTATTGAGAGTGGTTTACTGAATTGGGGATACCAATACTGACTTTCCTTCCCATAATGTAGCATGTTTCATGGAGTCTATCTTTTTCAAGGTTGATAATCCCTCTCCAAGCCCAATGGAAACATCTGGATGTGCACCTGCAGAAGAATATCTGTGTCAGGCTTTCTCTGATGTAATTCTTGCAGTGAGTGATGTAGATGCAGACGATGGAGCTGATCCAAACCTCTGTAGTGAATATGTGAAAGATATCTATGCATATCTCAGACAACTTGAGGTTAGTATTTTCATTAGTGTCTGCCTTTACTAACTGTGGCTAGCTTTATTAAAGACACTTACTCTTGCTATTTAAGCTCCTCCTGGATCAATATTCCTAGTGCTGGAATTAAGGGGGGATGCTCCACTATACTTGGTTTATTTTTTTGTTATTTACGTATATACATAGACCAGGTTAGCCTAGAACTCAGGAGATCCTTCTGTCTCTCCGGTGCTGGGATTAAAGTCCTGTGACACCAACTCCGCTATCAAAGATATTTTTATCAACAGTGCACTTGACATTTCTTGACAATAACACTCGAAACACTATTGTTAGTTTTAAAACACTGAAAATAAAGTCACTAACCCCATTGAATGGACTTGCCACTTTGAACATAAAATTTCTGTGTTGGGAGATACCTTCCTAAAATAGACAGAGGGCAAAGCCCTACTTATCCTTGTGGGTTTGAGAAGGGGTAGATGACTAGAGAACTATCCTAACACAAGGCACATTGTGTCAGTGTGCATGACCTTCTCTGAAAAAGACTGAAGCTGGTTTCATCACCTTAGCCTACTTGGAAAGCTTTCTATTAATGGAACTTGACCTTTTATCTTTTTTTTTTTCCCGAGATAGGGTTTCTCTGTGTAGCCCTGGCTGTCCTGGAGCTCACTCTGTAGACCAGGCTGGCCTTGAACTCAGAAATCCGCCTGACTACTCTGCCTTCCAGGTGCTGGGATTAACCCTTTTATCTTCTTAAACAAGAAGCTAACGCAGTTTTATCAGGTTTAAACCCTCCCTATCCCCCAGTCCTGAGGACAGAATACAGGACCTTGTGCATGCTACGCAAGCATTTTGCCACTGAACTATATCCTAACTTTGTCTTCTCGGGTTGTCATTGGTTATTTTGTTGTTGTTGTTTCTTTTTTGTTTGTTTGTTTCTTTTTCGAGACAGGGTTTCTCTGTATAGCCCTGGCTGTCCTGGTCCCGGAACGAACCAGGCTGGCCTTGAACTCAGAAGTCTGCTTGCCTCTGCCTCCCAAGTGCTGGGATTAAAGTCATATGCCACCACCGCCCAGCTGTTTTTGGTTTTTCGAGAACAGGGTTTCTCTGTGTAGCCCTGGCTGTCCTGGAACTCATTCTGTAGACCAGGCTGGCCTCAAACTCAGAAATCTGCCTACCTCTGCCTCCCAAGTGCTAGGATTAAAGGCATGCGCCACCACTGCCCGGCATGCCATGTATTTTATACGGGGCTGGGGTTCTAGAACCGGAGTAGCAGATATAAAACAATGAAGAAATGACATATGTATAGTGAAGCTGGGATCTGGTAGGGTTCTCCTGTTCCCAAGTGCTGGGATTAAAGGTATGTACCACCACTGCCCGGCTGTCATTGTTTTTTTGTTGTTGGGTTTTGTTTGTTTGCTTAGTCCCTTTCTTTTTTTAATAGTATTTTCAACCATTGTTTTGTGGGTGTCAGCAAAGGACAGCTTTGAAGAGTTGGTTCTCTTTTGGAGAGGCAGCAGCACAGGCTTTTAATACCAGCACTTGGGAGGCAGAGGCAGGTAGATCTCTGAGCTAGAGCCCAGCCAGGTCTACAGAGTGAGTTCCAGGACAGCCACAGCTACACAGCTCAAGTCTTGAAAAACAAGAAACAAGAGTTGATTCTCCTCCTGCCTTTCTTTATGTGGGTCCTGGGGTCAGCAGGCCTTAGCCCACAAACTCAAGTTGCTCATACCCATTCTTAACGTCTGTATTATCAGTAAGATATCTGGTTCCAAACTAGCTGTCTTCTTTTTTTATTTTTGTTAATACTTCTAAAGATTTATGTTGTAACGCTGTAGAACTTGGTTTGGTTGTGCTATGTTAGTGTTTTGAGTTTATAATGTAGAACAGCTTTCCAGCAGATCTAAAACTTATTTTTTTCTGCATGACAAAACTCTTAAATCATGAGTGAAAAGATCTGAGATGATGATGGGTACGGGGTGTGAGGAATAAAGTTGATACAGGGTGTAAGTTGCAGTAGTTCTGGTAACCAAATGTCACTCTATCAATAATATGAAGAGCCTGCTATGACTTTCTAAACCTAGCTTTCTTGGTTAACTTCTGCTCCAGAGCTGTTTGTTTCATGTTAGTTAACTGGTCTCTATGGATACAAATGGTATATGGCCTGATGCTTCTAGAATAACTGACATCTTCTTTTTCAGGAAGAACAGTCAGTTAGACCAAAATATCTACAGGGTTGTGAAGTCACTGGAAACATGAGAGCCATCCTAATTGACTGGTTAATACAGGTTCAGATGAAATTTAGGCTGCTGCAGGAGACCATGTACATGACTGTGTCCATTATTGATCGGTTCATGCAGGTATGTGTAATTCAGTAACAGAGTTCTCCAGTTGTAGTTCTATGAGAATCTTGGAGGAGGGGGGAGGTAGGCACGTAAGGTTGAACCTAGGTCCCATTACATGGCCGGCAGGTGCCTTAACTGCTGAGCTTTTACACCTAGTCTGACACAGAATCCTTTCTTGGGAGGTAAGGTGTCATCAGTTAAGATGCTTGAGTACGTACTGTTGATTGAACTTGGCATTGCAGAACAGTTGTGTGCCCAAGAAGATGCTGCAGCTGGTTGGTGTGACTGCCATGTTTATTGCAAGCAAGTATGAGGAGATGTACCCTCCAGAAATAGGTGACTTCGCTTTTGTGACTAACAACACTTACACTAAGCACCAGATCAGACAAATGGAGATGAAGATTCTGAGAGTTCTGAACTTCAGTCTGGGCCGCCCTCTACCTCTGCACTTCCTCCGTAGAGCATCTAAAATTGGGGAGGTACAGATTTCTTAAAGATTCTTTTAAAGATTTATTTATTATAAAATGAGTACACTGTAGCTGTCTTTGGACCACCAGAAGAGGGCATCAGATTTCATCACAGGTGGTTATAAGCCACCATGTGGTTGCTGGGATTTGAACTCATAGCCTTCTGAAGAACAGTCAGTGCTCTTGCCCGCTGAGCCATCTCACCAGCCCCTAAAATTTTTTGGTTTTTTTTGGCGGGGGGTGTTTGTTTTCAAGACAGGGTTTCTCTGTATAGCCTGGCTGTCCTGGAACTTACTCTGTAGATCAGGCTGGCCCCGAACTCAGAAATCCACCTGCCTCTGCCACCCAAGTGCTAGGATTAAAGATGTGCGCCACCACCGCCTGGCTTCTTGAAATTTTTATTTTGCCACATGAAAAAATCAGCTGCTAAATTAAACATTAAATACATTAGATACCTTAAAAATAAGGCTGCTGACTTAACTACATAGTGTGTCGTTACTTTTAAGACCTTGTGGGGACAGTTGTCTTTGAGAGTTTGTAGTCACAGGAAGGATGTTATTGCTAAAGGCTTAGAGTGGTGTGTGGGTCTGTTCCAGGTTGACGTTGAGCAGCATACTTTGGCCAAATACCTCATGGAGCTCTCTATGCTGGACTACGACATGGTTCATTTTGCTCCTTCTCAAATTGCAGCTGGGGCTTTTTGCTTAGCACTGAAAATTCTTGACAACGGTGAATGGGTAAGTTGTCTCACCAAACTACCAACCATTTGAACAAACTGCATAGTGTTAAGATCACTCTCCTGGTTCAAAATATGGAAGGAATGTGAACATAAATGGTACCCAGATGTTGTGCTGCCAGCTTAGAATGGCTCTGCTTCTATAGCTAGCTTTAATCTTTATGATAACATCCTTTGGAGAAAGGAAGCCACACCAAGTGATCTAAGACACCCATCCACATCCTTGGAGGTGAATTTCTCATGTACCAGGTGTATCCTGACCTTGGGAGAGAGAAGCCACAGTTACAATATTGTGTTTAGATTAGAGTTCATGCTCTTCCAGAAGTATACATGGGCAAAGAGAAGTTGGGTGTGATTACCATACACTGTCCACCCGCCAGACTCTTAAAGCATCTAGGAAGTTTATAAAAGCCACTGGTATTTTAGGCATGTTTTTGTTCTCTGTTCTCTTAGACACCAACTCTGCAGCACTACTTATCCTACACTGAAGAATCCCTGCTTCCTGTTATGCAGCACCTGGCTAAGAATGTAGTCATGGTGAACCGTGGCCTTACAAAGCACATGGTGAGTCCATTGAAATTTCTAGGCTGGTTTGAGGCCTATAGTCCCACCACTGTGGGCAGGGGGAGGCAAGTTCAAAGCCATCCAGGACTCTAGAAAGATTTTTAAGTTAAAATGTAATTACCTTATTTCTACCTCTTCCCTTCCCTCCCCTCCCTCCCGCCTCCCATGTACACCCCTATTGGCATGGTTTGTTTTCTTCCTTGATTATAGTGCTTTTCTCTTACAGACTATCAAGAACAAGTATGCAGCATCTAAGCATGCTAAGATCAGCACTCTGGCACAGCTGAACTGTACACTAGTTCAGACTTTGTCTAAGGCTGTGACAAAGGCATAACTCCAATGGACTACTGCTAATGCAGTTGGCACCATGTGCCGCCTGTACATAGGATACCATGTTTACTTGCTCTTCAATAAAGGTTGT